>NC_084622.1:23473543-23696043 GCF_033978795.1 Nerophis ophidion
TAGGACCTGTTTGTCTTGGGAGACCCTACCAGGGGGCATGAAAGCCCCCAGACAACATAGCTCCTAGGATCATTGGGACACGCAAACTCCTCTACCACGGTAAGGTAGCAGCTCAGAGAGGAGGTCTTCGATCTACATTATCTACATTCAAATCTAGAATCTACTGTATGTGTGTATGGTTTGTGAATAATTATTATTACTGATAATGTCTTCGATTTACATTATCAGTAATAATAATTATTCACAAACCATACACACATACAGTAGATTCTAGATTTGAAACCTATAGTCTGCTAATTCTTGTAGATGGTAAATACCTGAAACAAAAGAAAAAACAACTGTAGAATTTGATTAAGCCTACTGAGGTATTGGCAACAGACTGAATTTGACCAATCTAAGTCTATGAGCATGAATTGATGAATCCTACTCGAATGAGAGGCGTAACGTCTTTTAAAACAAACCAAATAGTCCAGTTGTGATCGATTGAATGCCCTGAGATTACAATGACCTGGATGAATATCATTAATTCATTAATTTGTTTTCACTTTTTGTAGTTACAGTCTGCTTACATTCGGACCAAATGGGGGCAGTGACACACTTGATCCAGCAGATCTAACTGGGCTGATAAAGAATTTCTCTGTAGTGCAGTTGAGACTCACTTTGTAAAGTGCGTCAATGCAATTTAAATACCTGGAAATATGTCACACTCGTCTCAAATTCCAAACGGCTTGTTTGGAAGATGCCAAAGTGTCTCATTAATATATCCACAATGCCTTTGTGGTTTGAATTCAAATTTCAGGAAACTATGGAGGTCCCGAATAAAGGCGCCAACAGGTAAGAAAAGTGTATTTGCATAAAATGACCCCTTTAAACAAGCTCCTTTTAACTTTGTTTCAAATGAGCAATCTTACCTCATTCTTTAATCATTGATCACATTGTTAGACTATAAATGGTGTTTTACTTCACATTTCAATTGTAATAATTAATACTTTATCTTAGGGGTCATTTTCAAGTGGAAGTAGTAGAGCAGTGTATTTTATGTGTTGTGTTGTAATGTATGTTTAATGTTTTTATTTATTTGTTTAAGGGCCCCCTTGAAAACAAAATGATGTATCTCAAGGGGTTATGCTGAATAAATGTATTTTAATTGAGTTTGTTACTAGTACACCCTGCTGATGTTTAGAAACAACCTATGGGTGTCCGTGCATTCTGGAAAATAATTGACCAATTCAGTTCAATCATGGAAAAATCTCCTACAATATATTTTTTTCATACCTGTAACTTCTTGCTTTTCAAGACCGATACCCAATAAAATTATATATTTTATTTATAAAATTTAGATTTAACTTTAGTTATCTCCAGTGTCTTCAACAATGGGAAATGGTTGGTCTTCCAGCGTCATCCTTTCCATGATGAAATCACAGATTGCTTTAGCTCTCAGGTTGTCTCTGCCAAACAAAGTGATAAAAACTTGTGGCAAGCTTTGCAGCTTCTTTAGGTTCAGGCTTTTCATAGGCTCATAAGTATATGGGTTATCCCCCACAGTACAGGTACTCTGGCCTCATTGGAGCTTTTTATTTTTTTGTCAGTTATTGCTGGGTTGTACTTGACATCATGACCGGTTGCTGTCGCCTTGGATCAGTTCTGGCGTCGTGGGCGGGCTCGGGTGGGCCATCTCAGCGCACAAAGTAGGCTCAGAGCTGTGTATAAAGAGAGTATGGACAACTAAACGAGAGGTGCCATGTTTGGTACCTAGGACGTGTGTGGCTGTGCCTGGATACATGACATTCAGTCGTTCTGACGTTAGTTTTCCTAACAAAATAAATCTAAATAATAAGTCTAAATATAATTCTAAATATACTCCAGCTTGTGAACGTACAATAAAACGTGTTCATTTTGTCAAAGTAGATAGATAGATAGATAGATAGATAGATAGATAGATAGATAGTACTTTATTGATTCCTTCAGGAGAGTTCCTTCAGGAAAATTAAAATTCCAGCAGCAGTGTACAGAGTTGAGATCAATTTAAAGAAAAAAGTAAAAAGTAAATAATGGGGGTTTAAAAGGAAACAAAATAGAGAAATATTACAAAAAGAATAAAAACAATGGGAATAACTATAACAGTAAAATAAGAATATAACAAGACAAAGTAGGCAGTAGTGACCATGTTATGAAAACGTATTGCACTGTTCAAGTAGTATATACAATAATCATTTTGGGGAAGTTTTGCAGCCATTTTTGTTGCAATCCACCAGCGGCTTTCTAACACACTGCCGTTGACGAAATATACGTCAGAAAACACACAGCGACAAGTTTGGAATATATCCAATCACACATTGAAAGAGGGGTTGGGGTTAGTTACAAAGAAGAGCCATTCAGATGCTTTCCCTTGTGAGATGAGCAAGTGACCTCCAAAACTAAAATGTGTAGATTTAACATATTCTACATTCTAATATGTGTACAACTAGAGAAAGTGAAGAGGAAATAAGTTAAATCAATTAATTTAACTTATGTCCTCTACAGAAACGTGTACTACGTGTTAGAGCTCCAACGCTTGGGCTTCATCAGTCCACAACTGATTACTACATCCAAGACAAACATTTATCCATCCATCCATCCATTTCTTACCGCTTGTCCCGTCTCGGTTTGCGGGGGTGCTGGAGCCTATCTCAGCTGCATTCGGGCGTAAGGCGGTACACCCTGGACAAGTGCCACTGCATTGCAGGGCCAACACAGATAGACAGACAACATTCACACTCACATTCAGACACTAAGGCCAATTTAGTGTTGCCAATCAACCTATCCCCAGGTGCAGGTCTTTAGGTGGTGGGAGGAAACTGGAGTACCCAGAGGGAACCCACATTTATATCCATGGTTTTTGTGAAGATATGTACATTTTCTAAAATGATACATTACAAAGTGAAAAACTTTTTTAAAATACAAAAACTCAGAGAAGGATTACTGCTCTCTTTCTAAGCCTGTCACACGTCGAGGGGAACCAAGTCAGAAATGCGATAAAGTTTGCAGTGACCACTTTTTCAATATCTGTTTGAACTTGAATTACACTGTAAAAGCGTGTTTTGATATACTTTTATTCTGCATAACTCCAATAAATGCACTTTTCTTTTGGAAACTCACATTCTTTTGGATGCCTGTGTTGTTTCATGTTTACAACAACAAGGGAGGCTATAGCCTTTTTGGTGCTGTGTTTAGCATCAAGAAAATATTGTTAATAGGAATCACCTAAATTTAAATATTTCTCTTCGGCTGCATATACCATATCAAATATGAAAAAAAAATTGCTGAACAACAGGGAAATCTAGTTAAACAATAAGACAAAACATGAACTTTACAACATTAAAACAACTGCAGACATGAATTGTGAAAGGCCTCAAAATATTTGTGCCAGGAAATCAACTGCAAAAACTGAACTTATCATTTTTCTCATTATGACCACAGCAATACGGCACTCGTTAATGTAAATTAAGTATTTTACCTACCAACATTGTCTTTCCCGGATTATTGCTTATTTTGTGTAAACCTCCAGATGTAAAGACATAATGTGCCTCTAATCTTTTCTACTTTGAATCATTGTGAGTGTATAAGGAAGTGCAAAGTGCAATAGAGCAGTAACTTGAACTTTAGTGATGGGGAATGGTTTAAATGTTTAGAAAAAAAAATCCTAAGAGTGTATAAATCCACTCCATCCCATTTTTCATATTTTTCCATGATGTACAGTATGGCTTGTATATTTGCCTCTAAATCTTTCAAAATACGCCCAAATCTGTACTGATGCAGATAAATAAACAGCAGTCTTGGCCTCCACCTGCAACCCGGAAGTGCCTCTAGGTTACGTAATTGCAACCCATCAATCATTTTTTTATGTTATTAGATTTATCTGTGTCATAATTCCTTGTATCGGCCTTATAATTATTGTGCACTGGAAATTTTTGTTATTCTTGAAAAATGTTTATTGTCAACAGACTGCCTAATGTATATGGGTGAAAATGTTACGTGGATGCTTGTTTGTTGCCACCTTTTCTTCTAGGCAACATTAGGGCTTCTCTGCTCTGCCCCTAGATGACAGAGAGCGCCACGAGACGCCATCAGCCAATCAAATTTGCATTTACACTCAGAGCAGTACTACAAAAAAATGCTTCCATTTGACTTCGTCACCAGATCTAGCAATTTTTCAGACCTCGTTAAGGACTTTGGACAAGACAAACATTGTAACTGTTTATTGAAAAAGTACATTATTATTGGTCAGTGGGTGTGAGCTGTTTCTTTACTGTGGCTACAGGGTCTTATCTGTCCTGTATTGAGTGACTGGCAGAGGAGCACAGAAGAGTTGTAGTGGGCATGTAGCAGAGGTGTGGACTCGAGTCACATGACTTTAACTTGAGTCAGACTCGAGTCTTGAATTTGATGACTTTAGATTCGACTTGACAAAATGTAAAGAGACTTCCAACTCGACTTGGACTTTAACATCAATGACTTGTGACTTCACTTGGACTTGAGCCTTTTGACTTGACATGACTTGCTACTTTCCCCAAAACCCAAAGATTAAAAAGTTATTCAGGAGCGCTCTGTATCTTTCATTGTGTACAAGTGTGTGTTTGTTAGCGTGTATCCTGCCTGTCAGTACAACAGCCAATCAAATTACATCCACTTTGTTTTCATCCCACAGCATTCATCCAATCTAATTGCAGGAAAACCAACAAAAAAGAAATGTCAAACAACGCGGCAGTGAAGAAAAATTATGCCACAGATAGTTTCGTTCGGGTATAAAAACTACGACTTGGTCAACAAAAAACGAATTGCATTATGCAAAACATGCGGTTCGAAGATTACAGACAGAGACGCAATAACTTCCAACTTCTTTCGACATTTGAAGATGCACAAAGAAGGGTAAGTTTTGAATGTAAGCTGACGTTAATTGGCTGAGTAACGTAACTTTTATTTGCTGTGTAGTTAAATCAGTGAAGCTGTAAACTCACTGCTAACCTTATAACCATAGACATCTTATAAGGATACGCAGCAACGAGCCCTACTGCTTACTGGCGCCGACGAGTTGCGGGGCCGCCATCTTGGAGTGGTGATCCTCTCTGCGTAGTGCAATTCATTTGACAGGAGAAATTAATTGTCAGCACATTTAAATAATTTTACCACACTGAATACTACTGATTTTCACGCGTTTTTTTTGTCTTATGTGTAGCTATGATAAAGGACACATGTTTTGGCGTGTTTTATTATTCATAGTTTGCTTAACAGTAATAGAATATTCTTATATGCTATAAGTGACCAGACGTCCGTTAGTCAATGTATCACACACAGTAACGTAACGTTAGACGGCGGTTAGTAGCACCGTGTATTTTAGCCACCTACAAAAACACAAAAATAGTCAAATAACAGTCAGTTAAAATGTATACTATATTAAGAATATGTGTACATATTGTATTGGGCCCTGACATCTAAAAATAACTACTCTGTTCATTGTTATATTCATGTATTTATGTTTTTCATGTGTTTGCACATATAAACACACATACTGTATGAGATGAGTCAATGATATAAGGTAAGAACAGGATAGAAACTGCTGTGGAGCTACAGTATTTTTCGGAGTGTAAGTCGTAATGCATAATAAAGAAAGAAAAGAAACTTATAAGTCGCACTGGAGTATAAGTCACATTTTTTGGGGAGATTTATTTGATAAAACCCAACACCAATAATAGACATTTGAAAAGCAATTTAAAATAAATCAAAAATAGTGAACAGCAGGCTGAATAAGTGTACGTTATATGACGCATAAAAAAACAACTGAGAAGGTGCCTGGTATGTTGACGTAACTTATTATGGTAAGAGTCATTCAAATAACTATAACATATAGAAAATGCTATAAATTTACCAAACCTCTGTCACTCCTAATCGCTAAATCCGATGAAATCTTATACGTCTAGTCTCTTACGTGAATGAGCTAAATAATATTATTTGATATTTTACGGTAATGTGTTAATAATTTCCCTCCTAATTATAAGTCTCACCCCGGCCAAACTATGAAAAAAACTGCGACTTATAGTCCGAAAAATACGGTAGTTTCAATGCAATATGACATGGAAATACAATGTTAACACTTTTGTGCAAATAAGTACACTTGCACTTGTTTTTTCAAATGTGTTTATTTTGTAAAGGAATGAGTTAAATGTTTCAAATGACTGGTTAATAGTGTTATTATGAAGTGCAACACCAGCACTACTTTTTTGTCCTGCAATTTCAAATGCACTTGTATTAATAAATAAATACAGCGTTTTAAAAGCATACACAATCCGTGTAAATATATTAGTCTGTGATTAAAAGGACTTGAAACACAAAATGTAAGACTTGGGAATTTACTTTGGACTTGACTCAGGACTTACCTGTCTTGACTCGGGACTTGATTCGGGACCTGAGGGCAAAGACTTGAGACTTACTTGTGACTTGCGAAACAATGACTTGGTCCCACCTCTAGCATGTAGTATCAGGAATGTATTGAAGTGGAACCTCCATTCACGAACCCCTCATTATAGAAACTTTACGATTTACGAACCACAGGCGGAGAAAAAAAAATATTCTTTGTTCTATGAACCTTGTATCAGTGTACAAATGTTTCATCCATCCCTTGTGTGCCTCACAACAAAGCCCTTTTGTTTCCGGCAGCACAGCCATTGTCGGTGGGCTGATCACTCATGCTCATTCAGTCAGCATAGCAGTGCTGTTGTTGGCTACTGTTCTAAGTATTACTTTGTGTGCTTTGTTACAGCATTTTTCTAGTTTTGCTAGCTCAATATGAGTCCAAAGAAAGCAATGGACTAGCGATGTTTGGTTGGAAGTATTCAGGAAGTATCCACAGCGTTGTCGACACTGCCTCCCCCCTCCTCCTTTTCGCTGCTCACCAGGAAAATTAACCAATAATGTAAAGTGCAGTTCATTTTTTAATCCTAATCTGTGTTAAAATCAAAGGGTTTTCTGATTTTAAACTGTTAGTGCACCACCGTGCTAATGACAGTGGGCCCCATTCAGCAACCGTTCTTAAGAACAAATTTTGTTCTTAGGCCCGTTTACGAAGTTTTTAAAAAGATTTTTGTATTCACCCATGTTTTTTTGGCTGAGATTTGTTCGTAGGTAAAACCAAAATCTACGAGTGCTCCAGAGCACTCTTAGAGTGGCCTATTTGTTAAGTGTGACAAGTTCCCTTACTTCTATTGTCTATTGTTAAATTAATATCATAGATAGATAGATAGATAGATAGAGATCAGACAGACATATAGAAAAATTAGCGATGTATATACATTTCAAAAGCGCACACACACACACACACAATGGCAGTGCTTTTGCTGCTTCTGCAAGATGCCGCAAATCGTGCCCTGGGGAGGGAGCGCATATTTCACGACCATGTCAACCTATTCGCCCGAAGTGACGAATATTTGACATTTTGTATTTTCTCTGCGGGATAATACAAATTTCTCTTCTGTAATTTGTTTTTGTTTTTGCAGTCTGTTTGATGTTCAGTTTTTCTGCCGAAATTGTGCCCTTATATGGGGAATTAAGGGTGTTTACTAGGGCTGTGAATCTTTGGGTGTCCCACGATTCGATTCAATATCGATTCTTGGGGTCACGATTTGATAATATATCGATTTGATTCTCGATTCAAAAACGATATTTTTCCGATTCAAAACGATTCTGTATTCATTCAATACATATGATTTCAGCAGGATCTACCCCAGTCTGCTGACATGCTAGCAGAGTAGTAGATTTTTTTTTTTAAAAAAAGCTTTTATAATTGTAAAGGACAATGTTTTGTCACCTGATTGCAATAATGTAAATTTGTTTTAGCTATTACACAAACCAAAAATATGACTTATTTTATCTTTGTGAAAACATTGGACACAGTGTGTTGTCAAGCTTATGAAATGCGATGCAAGTGTAAGCCACTGTGACTTTCAAAGTTATTTGGTGACGAACCCCAAGATGCAGAGATGGAGGCCGGCATGGAGTGAGCAAACGTGATTTTAATATAAATACTAAGACAAAACCAAACAAAGGGTTCAAACCAAAAGCGCGCACGTGGGCGGATAAAAAACAAAAGGCCTTTAGCATAGAAGCTAACAAGAAACAAAAAGGAACTTTAGCATGGAAGCTAGAGGATAACAAACAGAAAAACTGGAAATAGCTATGGCTAACAAAAACAGCTTACTGCTACGACGACCAGGACAAGATGTAGCAGGACAGGTAATAGCTGAAATGATGCCAGACACGACAGGTAGCAAAGACACAAGAGTGACATGAGGCACCGACAATACAAGTCCGAATGACAATACAATACAATGATCCAGCAACTGACACAAGACAAAGCAGGTACAAATAGGAGCAGGCTGATTGGCAACGGGTGTGGCCAGGTGCCAATCAGCCACAGCTGAGGAGGAACACAGCACTCAGGGAACAAGACAGGAAGCTGACAAAATAAGAGCAGTAGACCGGAAAAGACAGGAGATACTAAACACAGAGGAAACAGACAAATGCAGAGGAAAACACTAAAACGTAGACAAACTGTCAGGGGAAAGCCTGACAGTGAAACTATTGTTCTTTTTTATTATTTTTATAAATGTCTAATGATAATGTCAGTGAGGGATTTTTAATCACTGCTATGCTGAAATTATAATTAATATTGATACTGTTGTTGATAATATTCATTTTTGTTTCATTACTTTTGGTTTGTTCTGTGTCGTGTTTTTCTCCACTCAATTGCTCTGTTTATTACAGTTCTGAGTGTTGTTAGGTCAGGTTTGGTTTTGGAATTTGATTGCATTGTTATGGTATTGCTGTTTAGTGGTTTGTTGGATTGATTTAAAAAAAAAAAAAAAAAATTTTATTCTAAATAAAAAAAAATCAAAAAATGAGAATCAATTCTAAATCGCACAACGTAAACAGTTCGATTCTTATTCGAATCGTTTTTTTTCCCACACCCCTAGTGTTTACATATGTAAATTACGGAAATTAAGGGCGTTTACATATTCATATTGGGGAAATAAGGGCGTGTTTATTTGCAAATTATGATAGACACGCACGCGCTATCCATTTGGTATTCAGCAACTTAAGAACAGCAGGTGGGAACAATTTGTTTAAGAACACGTCATGATTTTGAATGCACTCCTCTTAGTAAATCACTTAGTGAAAGTGGAAGTACCAATAATTGTCACACACACTAGGTGTGGCGAAATTTGTCCTCTGCATTTGACCCATCCCCTTTTTCACCCCCTGTCTGGTGAGGGGAGCAGTGGGCAGCAGCGGTGCCGCGCCCGGGAATCATTTGTGGTGATTTGACCCCCAATTCCAACCCTTGATGCTGAGTGCCAAGCAGGGAAGTAATGGGTCCCATTTTTATAGTTTTTGGTATGACTCGGCCGGGTTTTGAACTCCCAACCTACCGATCTCAGGGCGGACACTCTAACCACTGGGCCACTGAGGAAGAAAGATAAGAGGAAAAGTTAGGAACTCATTGCTGAATGGGGCCCAGTGTGTGCGCATGTAAGCAGGGTGGCTGCAATCAAGGAGGACAGTTAAGCTAGTTAAATGTTGTTTTGACTTTATTCCGCCCGATTGTAGCTGAGATAGGCACCAGCGCCCCCCGCAACCCTAAAGGGAATACGCGGTAGTAAATGGATGGATGGATAAATATCCCCTTGTTATGTTTGTTTGATATGTCATACTCTGTAGCGCTTTACATTGTGTTCATAGTGTACAAATGTTTATGAAAATGTGGACTTTTGTTGAATTTGGAACTCATTGTTCATGTTCATGTTGTTTTTATTGAAAAATGGGCTTTAATATTCAAACGTTTCTATTTATGAATCCTGTTCAAGAACCAATTAAGTTCGTAAATAGAGGTTCCACTGTAGTTTATGACACGATAACTTTTCTCTACCTGCTAAGAATGTATTTGTTGGAAAAGATTGGCAATACAGGATGAAAGGCATCAGTATCTCAAGTTGACATTGATGGCTGTATCAAAAGATCAAGAGCTGGATAAATGTTGGTGACACTCTTCACTTTGGTAGTGAGCAGAGGCATTTAGTTGAAGCTACGCATATGTGCAATGGATTAAGGGCAGCGTGATGTCACAAGGCCCCTTGGGCCTCAAGCTGTATGACTGGAAACAGGTGGCACGTTTCTTGCGTCCCCCTCTAAGAGGGATTATAGGCCTCAGAAGGGAGAGGGTTCATATTTGATTAGTGCGTTCAAAGGTTCATGTGATTAGCTTGGCATTTTGAGCTGCCCTCTTAATTTCTTTGCAAGTGTGTTTAATAAGAGCTTTCGACAGAATCTCAATCGCTTTGTGACATTTTTGCCTCCTGTGGAATGCAAAAAAAAAGTATGTTTACCCTCTGCTGTATGCCGAATGAATGAACTTTTCATTGCATACCTCTGACAGTGTTAATCATTTGTGTTTTAGTGAGACTTGGAAGAATTTACATGTGTAAGAAAAATTATATAGCAAATGTTGACCGTTTCTGCATCTGATAGAACAATTCAATTCACTGATGGGGCCCAAAATTAATTACATTATTGTAAAAATGCCAATATAAAAAAGTAGCTTTATAAAGTAAATTATTGTTTTAAACAGACTTTAACACATGCAGTCTGTTTTTATTTTTCAAAATAAAAAAAATAGGGTACATATAAAGTGTTGAAGTTAATAAATCATAAAACTGCAAGAACACTGTATTGAATGTTGAATGTAGTGCTTTTCCTCTACTTCAGATTATATAAAATAGATAAAACAGATCCATCAATCACAGTGCTGACATATGTGTTTAAGACAATCAATTTAACAAATGTCTGTATTTTTCACAAATGGATAGACTTTGTAAAAAGGATCAGAGGAATTGTTGGCTTTGATTGGTTTTGCCAATCACATACAGTATGTTTAACACACGTAAATTAATGTGCAACATTATCTAATATTTTAAACCTTAATATAAGACAAAATTGGAAGTTAATTACTTTCGGGTACTACCGACGAACGACATGACACTGAAAACCGTAAGTGTGCGTCTCAAGACACACACGGGCAGGGCTGTTGCAAGGAATTCTGGACCCCCTGAAAGAGTATCATTGTGGGCACCTGTACCACAGTCATTGCCACCTTCAATGTTCTTGTTCTTTACTGTTCTTGAAGGTGTCTGGTGTAGTACAACTGGTTTGTTAGCTTTTTTACGAGCAACCACTTAAAAAGTACAAACCCCGTTTCCATATGAGTTGGGAAATTGTGTTGGATGTAAATATAAACGGAATACAATGATTTGCAAATCATTTTCAACCCATATTCAGTTGAATATGCTACAAAGACAACACATCTGATGTTCAAACTGATAAACTTTTTTTTTTTTGCAAATAATCATTAACTATAGAATTTGATGCCAGCAACATGTGACAAAGATGTTGAAAAAGGTGGCAATAAATACTGATAAAGTTGCGCAGACAGTTCATTGCTCCTGCCAAAAGAATTGCCCTGAGTGGAGTGGGTCACCACTCCAAGATGGCGGCCCCGCGTCTCGTCTCGTCAGCGCCAGTAGGCAGTAGCGCTCCTTAGCTATGAAGTGAGGGGAAACTGAGTGAATAATAACAGGTTATATGATTATTTATTTTAAACTCTTATTCGTGCCACTTTAAAATGAATATTTCGGCATGTATTTGTAAAAAAAAGAAAATTAATAAAAATAAAATATAACGCCAAATTATTTAGGGGGGCTTAAGAATATTTTAGGGGGACTTGAGTCCCCCTAAAATAGGCCTAGTGACGCCCCTGGTCTACTGTGTGTAACTTTATGTCTGCAAAATACAACATTGAAGAGTTATTAGCCTTTATGTCATGATCAATATCCAATAATTACCATTCTTAAAGGCCTACTGAAACCCACTACCACCGACCACGCTGTCTGATAGTTGATATAGCAATGATGAAATATTAACATTGCAACACATGCCAATACGGCCGGTTTAGTTTACTAAATTACAATTTTAAATTTCCCATGAAGTATCCTGTTGAAAACGTCGTGGAATGATGACGCGTGCGCGTCACGTCACCGGTGGTAGTTATGTTCTTCCAGCACCAATCACGGCTAAAAGTCGTCTGCTTTAATCGCATAATTACACAGTATTCTGGACATCTGTGTTGCTGAATCTTTCATAATGGAGACTACAAAGAAGAAATATGTTGGTGGAAAGCGGTGTATTGCGGCCGGCTGTAGCGAAAAAAACACAGCAGGTGTTTCTTTGTTTAGATTCCCTAAAGATGACGGTGAAGCTTTAATATGGAACAGAGCGGTCAAGCAAACAGGGTTCTCTACCACATGTAAACCGGCAGGTTTCGGTGAGAAAATTGTGGTAATAAGTCGGCTCTTACCGTAAACATGAGCAGAGTTTGTGTCGTTCCTCCTGCAGCTGTCAAAGAGGCACCTGCGACTCTCTTGGCCCCTCCGTGGCTTCCCTCAGAGACACTGGCGGTCACCCTACCCCTCCGACTTTCAGGTATGACTATATAACCTCACTAAAACACTAGTTACACAATAAGCAAATAAGGGATTTTCCAGAATTATCCAAGTAAATGTGTCTAATAACATCTGGATCGTTCCCACTGCCCTCGTCTTTTTTTTTCTTCTAGTCTTTCACTCTCACTATCCTCATCCACAAATTTTTCATCCTCGCTCAAATTAATTGGGAAATTGTCGCTTTCCCAGTTCGAATTGCTCTAGCTGCTGGTGGCCATAATTGTAAACAATGTGAGGATGTGAGAAGCTCTACAACCCGTGACATCACGCGCACGTTGTCTGCTACTTCCGGTACAGGCAAGGCTTTTTATTAGCGACCAAAATTTGCGAACTTTATCGTCGATGTTTTCTACTAAATCCTTTCAGCAAAAATATGGCAATATCGCGAAATGATCAAGTATGACACATAAAATGGACCTGCTATCCATGTTTGAATAAGAAAATCTCATTTCAGTAGGCCTTTAATGCATGACACTAGAATAAGCTGAAATGTGATGGTGGAGTTTTGGGTGTACATGTAGTGATTGTTAATATTGCTAAAATAAGCATGGAGTTTACCCTGCTGCTATAAGCTAACCTGCAGAAAAGCAAAATACACTCATAACAAGTTGTTAATGACATTCATTGGCTGTGTGTGAACTGTATCACAGTATAACGACCTACCAGAGTTTATGTGTGGTGTTATAGTTGTCCCATTGTTTTTGTGGCCGGGAAAGCGTCACTGGCTGATTCAAGTGTGTGCGTCTTTTGGCGCGAATGAAAGAGAGCAGTTGCTGTCAATATGGTATATAATTGGTTTGTTTTAGGGTGATTACAACAGAAAGTGACCATTTTTGTTAGTTGTTTTGTTGCTGATGTTGTTTTGGTGTGGTTACAGTCGGCAATAACCAGTTGTGCTCAATAAAATGATTATTGATGCAGGCTGCCTCCTTCTCCTCCTCAAAACGTCTTATTGTTTTATCTGTTTTGACCACTTGTTAAAAACGATACAAAATAAATTGTGTTTTTATTTTGTTTAGAGTTTAGGTTAGAGTTTGGATTTGGATTTTGTGTACATCATAGTTTTTTTAAGAAGGGGCCAACATTATACAATTAGAATATCGTATTACTTTTGGCTTTGTTTTAATTCAGATTCACTCATATTAATATATGTAAATTTAGTGTATGTGTCACGATTTGCCTCCCGGATCTGACATAGTTTTAGTTCTTGAGTCCTTTTGTGTGTTTTGTTTATTTTTGGACTCTTCCGATCCCTTTGTTTGAGCACTTCCTTGTTTGTTCAGTTACCATGGTTCCTCATTTGTTCCACCTGCCATGCCTTTTACGCACACCTGTGGTAATTGTTTGTTTCTATATTTAAACCTGCCTCCTCCCTTTGTTCGGTCTTGGTTCATCATATGCTACTTGCAACAGTCACGTTGGTTTCCGTAAGTCTTTGTATTTTTGCTAAGTCTCGTCTTGGCTTCTGTGCATTCGGCACACTCATCTTGAACTATTTGAACTCCATGCTAAATGTAGCATTAGCTTCCCGTGCGTAGGCATGCACTTTCTTTTCTGTTTGCACCAGTGTTCTTTTACCTTTTGTACATTAAAATCAGCTATTACCTGCAATCCTGCCTTATCTGAGTCCTTCAGCATCTTGGGGTGACAACTCGTGCATCAAAATGCGTTCCAAAGGTGACAGAATGAACCAAGCATCTCGTCACCTCGCTTGGGACTTCCTGGAGCCTTCGCCTCGCCAAGCCGCGATTACTCCTTCTCCGGACAAAGGCTCGCCAGCTACAGCCCAGAACTCTTCCTGAGGGTTGGTAGTCTGTTTCGTTCTCCCGTTACTAAACACTCCTCTGACAGCGCTGTGAGGCCAGGGCAAACCTCCGGCTCTCCTGTCAATCACGGTGACGTCATTCCGTTTGAGGGGGGGCTAGTGCTAGTAGGTGTGCTGCGGAGGTAGCACAGCTGCGACCCACTAAACCACAACCTACAGCTAGACCACCTCCACCGGTGTTCAGCCCAACTCGTAGTCCTAGTCCAAGCCTTAGTCCTTGCCAAAGTTCTAGTCCTGGTCCGAGTCCTGGTCCGGGTTCTGGTCCGAGTCCTTGTCCCAGTCTTAGTTCCAGTCTGAGTCCTGTTCGTACTGATAGTCCTAGTCCATGTCTCAGTTCTTGTCCAATTCGTAGTCGTAGTTCTAGTCTTCGTCGTAGTCTGTGTCTTAGTCTGAGTCCTAGTTTGACTCCTAGTCCTAGTCCTTGCCCAAGTCCTAGTTTGACTCCTAATTCTAGTCCTTGCACGAGTCCTAGTTTGAACCCTAGTCCTTGCCCAAGTCCTAGTCTGACTACTAGTCACAGTCCCAGTCGTAGTCCCAGTTATAGTCGTTGTCTCAGTCCAAGCCCTCGTCGTAGTCACAGCCCAAGTCATTATCATAATCGTAGGCGTAGTCCCGGTCTGTATGCATAATTATGTTGTCATATAGGCTACTGGGGACTATATGTAGGCCTTAGCGGGTTGTAGGCCCTTATAATTGTCAACCCCGGTCCCCCTAATACAACGGCCCTGTACACGGGTGATTAAAATATTCTCCTTCATTTAAGTGTGCTCTAATTTTAAAAGTAATGTAGACATCATTGTACATGTAATATATCACTAAGTTAATTAACAGACCTGTAATAATAGTATACATTCACCTTTAATGTGGGTCAAAACACATCCGTAAGTGACACCATTTTCCATAGTTTGTGTAATAACTACTGTAGATACAAAACAAACTGTCAACTCTACACTAAAACCAAGACAACATTGAAACATATACAAACCATAAACATACCGATGATAGGTCTTTATTTGTATGATTAATATTTTACTCTATTTGTTAGATGTAATTCATTTAATTCACACTATAAATCTGCAAACACCAGTCCAGTGACAGAGTGAGACAGCTTTTTTGCAGTGGTTACATATGATCTCTGTGCCGCATGGCAACTGTTGATGCTCTGTTAAGCACAAGAAGTGGGCGGTACAACTCGCAGGAACACGGAGACACAACAACGTTAGATTTAAAATGACATTAACGTGATTAAAAAACCATATCACGCCAAGTACGAATGTAATTTAATCGCCATTGACAATCCTATGACACCCTGAGTTTTACTATTTACTTGTTTTGACCCGCTTAGTCAGATAGGTGGTTATGAAAACAGAAGGTTTACGGTGTATTTTTGCATTTATTTGCAGCTTTTGTAGTAGTTTGGTCAGTTAAAGGTCAATTTCATATTTTTGGTACCAGATCAGAAAAAAAAAAAAAAATGTGAGGTGAGGCTAATTGGTCGGCTTATTCATGCAGCATGATTTCTGCCTGCGACATGACAGAATAATTACACACAAGGCCACATTCTGTCGCACTCTCAGTCAGCGTGGGCGTGATAGCAGAACATTTGAAGGGAAAATGATGGACAAAGCAGAGCAATTTTCCTGAAGCCTCCTCCCTTTTGTTTACCAGAGTTCTGCATTTGCCTATGTAGGGGACTCCTCCCCTTTGCGGCGAGGCGATACCATTGGAGTACAGCACAACTGTTGCTAAGGCACTTTGAACAGCAAGTTGACCACTAGAGCAGTTTAATTGCTTCCTTGATGCCAGGAGAGAGTGTGGAATGTGTGAAAATCTCTGCATTAATCAGTTTCTCATTAGTGGTCCAGAAAAACATGATCACTGACTGTGTGCGGCATTGATGGCTGCAGGCAACGTGTGTTATTGGGATTTGACCCACAATGGGTTGGACTACCCCTTGATTCCGCTTCTTTCAAATGGTTTGCCTAAAGAAATTTGGCAGACTCATGCTGTCTGCAGATACGTCTTTTGAAAAAGGAGTATGAGCCAGCCGGAGTTCATCCTCAGTTCAGCTTGTTCAGTGTTGCAAAAGCTCAATCTTTCCAGTTTACATTCACAGTACCATAGCAATGCCTTAAGCACTTTGGCTTTAGCCTTTGCTTGTTCGACTTTTTTCTAAATGTACTGTATTTATTTTAGTACAGTCACATCATTTGGTAAACTTCTACTACAACAATATAATATGATTCTGCCTTTACAAAGAAATTACATGATATCCAAATTTACAAAAAGCAACTAAGTTTTAACTATTAAGTATGTATATTTGCATTTATTTGCTTTTATTTTATATATATACTCTGAGATTCACATCAGCTGTGCCAATAATGACCTTTACACAAATAATACATCTCTGTTTTGATATTGTCGTATTTGGTTCACCCTTTTTGGATACAACATATCAGAAAAGGTTTTCGGTCTGATGCAATATAGATATACACCACTGCAAACTACCAACACTGTAATTAAATTGTTGTATTTTAATAGACTGGATTCTTTGATTTGAACCATAAAAAAGCTTATTCAAGTGTTACCAGTAGGCCCCGACAATCTTTTCCCCAATTCCCTCCTCACCTTGTGAGACCTGTTAAATTTGGAATCACCTTGGACCACACATCCTCATCATTATCATCGTCATCATGGCCGACAACTGCATGCAAGAGGGGTGCCGCCGGCCCTGTCTGTGATTACGCGGGAGCTCATCATGATGTCTGTGTGCAGCAGCATGAGGCTGGGCTGCCTGGGACTGTTGGTATTGAGCAGGGAAGACTGCTTCAGGCGTCATTCATCAAATAGGAGCCCTTCTACTTTGGGAATACACATGAATAATCCATGCTTTCTTTACCCTTTCTGTGTAACTATGTGTATCCCATTACATTTGCTGCTGTCTCTCCTTGCAATATCCATTCCTTCTATCTTTTTTGCAAATCATCTTCTTTTAATCTAGCAAAATTATTTTTTTATATTGCACCAAAACAATTTCTCCTATGTCTTAATATTACAGTTCATAGTAAATGTCAGTTTTCAGTTAAACACAGTGGTGAAAATACATGACATTAGTATCTTATTTCATATTTCAATGTAGTTTACAGTCCAGACGCGGTGTCGGCAACTCAAATTGTTGAAATAACTGTATTGGATCAAAAATAAAAAAAAGTAATCTATTTGGAGCCGCAAAAAATTTAAAGACTTATATAAGTGTTATAATGATGGCAACACATGACGTAAGTGGCTGATTGTCTATATTAGCCTACTATCAAAATGACTGTGTCGCAGACTGATACAAATCCTTAACAGAAATGTTGAAATGTAATATTTATTCTACACATTTTTACAACATTGGAAAAAAATTGTAAAACTTCTCAGAGAGTAAGATAACTCCTGGAAATGACTTTCTTCAAATGGCCAAAAGTATAGATGTGTGTGTCCAAATTAAAGGAAATGGCAGGCTGTCTTCTTGTAATGGATTCATTACAATCTTTGCAAGCCGGCAAATGTTTGCTGTGGTCTGGAATAACATGGCACACTAAAAACTATCCGAAATGCAGCCAATATTACATACAGATAATGTGTCATGGAAAAAATTACTCAATCAATTAATCAATGTTCACTTATATAGCCCTAAATCACTAGTGTCTCAAAGGGCTGCACAAACCACTACGACATCCTCGGTAGGCCCACATAAGGGCAAGGAAAACTCACACCCAGTGGGACGTCGGTGACAATGATGACTATGAGAACCATGGAGAGGACGAAAGCAATGGATGTCGAGCGGGTCTAACATGATACTGTGAAAGTTCAATCCATAATGGATCTAACACAGCCGCGATAGTCCAGTCCGAAGCAGATCCAACACAGCAGCGAGAGTCCCGTTCACAGCGGAGCCAGCAGGAAACCATCCCAAGCGGAGGCGGATCAGCAGCGCAGGGATGTCCCCAAGCCGATACACAGGCAAGCGGTCCATTCTGGGTCCCGACTCTGGACAGCCAGTACGTCATCCATGGCCACCGGATCGGACCGGACCCCCTCCACAAGGGAGAATGGGACATAGGAGAAAAAGAGAAGAAACGGCAGATCAACTGGTCTAAAAAGGGAGTCTATTTAAAGGCTAGAGTATACAAATGAGTTTTAAGGTGAGACTTAAATGCTTCTACTGAGTTGGCATCTCAAACTGTTACCGGGAGGGCATTCCAGAGTACTGGAGCCCGAAATGAAAACGCTCTATAGACCGCAGACTTTTTTTGGGCTTTGGGAATCACTAATAAGCCGGAGTCCTTTGAATGCAGATTTGTTGCCGGGACATATGGTACAATACAATCAGCAAGATAGGCTGGAGCTGGACCGTGTAGTATTTTATACGTAAGTAGTAAAACCTTAAAGTCACATCTTAAGTGCACAGGAAGCCTGTGCAGGTGAGCCAGTACAGGCGAAATATGATCAAACTTTCTTGTTCTTGTCAAAAGTCTAGCAGCCGCATTTTGTACCAACTGTAATCTTTTAATGCTAGACATGGGGAGACCCAAAAATAATACGTTGCAGTAATCGAGGCGAGACGTAACAAACGCATGGATAATGATCTCAGCGTCTTTAGTGGACAGAATGGAGCGAATTTTAGCGATATTACGGAGATTAAAAAAGGCCGTTTTAGTAACGCTTTTAATGTGTGACTCAAAGGAGAGAGTTGGGTCGAAAATAATACCCAGATTCTTTACAGAGTCGCCTTGTTTAATTGTTTGGTTGTCAAATGTTGAAGTTGTATTATTAATTAGAGGTCGGTGTCTAGCAGGACCGATAATCAGCATTTCCGTTTTTTTGGCGTTGAGTTGCAAAAAGTTAGCGGACATCCAGTGTTTAATTTCATTAAGACACGCCTCCAGCTGACTACAATTTGGCGTGTTGATCAGCTTTAGGGGCATGTAGAGTTGGGTGTCATCAGCATAACAGTGAAAGCTAACACCGTATTTGCATATGATGTCACCTAGCGGCAGCATGTATATGCTGAAGAGTGCAGGGCCAAGGACCGAACCCTGGGGAACTCCACACGTTACCTTAACGTAGTCCGAGGTCACATTGTTATGGGAGACGCACTGCATCCTATCAGTAAGATAAGAGTTAAACCAAGACAGGGCTAAGTCTGACATACCAATTCGTGTTTTGATACGTTCTAATAAAATATTATGATCGACGGTATCGAAAGCAGCGCTAAGATCGAGGAGCAGTAACATAGATGACGCATCAGAATCCATCGTTAGCAATAGATCATTAATCATTTTTGCGAGGGCTGTCTCCGTAGAGTGATTTGCCCTGAAACCGGATTGAAAGGTTTCACATAGATTGTTACACGCTAAGTGTTCATTTAGCTACTAAATACACAGAGGACATAAGTAAAGGAAATTAAATAAGCTCAAATATACCTACAAACGAGACATAATGATTGCAATTTGTACATACAGCTAGCCTAAATAGCATGTTAGCATCGATTAGCTTGATGTCACGGAGTGACCAATTATGCCTGATTAGCACTCGATAAAAAGTCAATAACAAAGCTCACCTTTGTGCATTCACACACAGTATACTGTAAAACGCGAGACAAAGAAGGAGTGGCTTAAAACACGTCTTTCTGTGGCAGCGTCAGAGAAAGTTATACATGTAAACAAACTGTTGAGTCACAGTCCACACAACGGAGAGTTCAAGGGCCGCTGAAATTAGTAGGACAAAGCGGCGCTCGCCAAATACTCTCATCAGTGAAGCAGAAACACAAACATATTAAACAGTGGGCTTTCTAACAATTAGGAAGGTTTGTGTCGTGGTTGTCCTCCAACAGAAACCATATTACAACAAAAAATATATTTTTCACCCCATTTTTTCCCATTTCCATACATTTTTGAAAAAGCTCCATGGAGCCACCAGGGCTCTTGAGCCGCGGGTTGCTGACCCCTGGTCTAGTCATCAGAGGTGGGTAGTAACGCGCTACATTTACTCCGTTACATCTACTTGAGTAACTTTTGGGATAAATTGTACTTCTAAGAGTAGTTTTTATGCAACATACTTTTACTTTTACTTGAGTATATTTAAAGAGAAGAAACACTACTTTTACTCCGCTCCATTTATCTACAATCAGCTCGTTACTCGCTACTTTTTTTTATCGATCTGTTAATGCACGCTTTGTTTGTTTTGATTTTGTCAGACACGCATTCAAAGTAGGAACTACGCATGCCTGCGTTTCACCAATCAAATGCAGTCACTGGTGACGTTGGACCAATCAAACAAAACCAGGCGGTCACGTGACCGTCACACATCGAATCCGAACTAAAAATTTTGAAAAACTTATTGGGGTGTTACCATTTAGTGGTCAATTGTGCGGAATATGTACTCTACTGTGCTATCTACTAATAAAAGTTTCAATCAATCAATCAAAAGTGTAAAGGAAAAAAGACACTTTTTATTTCAACCGTACTCCCCGTCAAAAGCCTAAAGACTGATCGCACAGTTCCTGTCTTCACAATAAAAGTGCCGCTCCTTCGCGCCTGCGCTAACAAAATAAGAGTCTCCGAAAGCCAGCGCAAACAAGCGAGCAAGCTACGGAGTTTGCCGCCAATGTATTTCTTGTAAAGTGTATAAAAACGAATATGGAAGCTGGACAAATAAGATGCCAAAAACCAACAACTTTCATGTGGTATTAGACAGAAAAGAGGAACTTTTTTTTTCCTCCATTTGAAAATGTGGACATTATCAGCACTATACTGTCTGATTCCAATCAATGCAAGTCATCAGAATCAGGTAATACACCAATTTATATTCTTGTCTTCATGAAAGATAGGAATCTATATGTTAAACATGCATGTATATTCATTAAAACACCTTTAATATGTCAAAAAAAACGGCAAAATAAATAACTATAAATTATATACTGTATATATATATATATATATATATATATATATATATATATATATATATATATATATATGATATGTGTGTGTATGTATATATGAGGTAGATCACCTCGACTTGGTCATTTATTAAGTAATTGATTAACGTTGAAAAACTTATTGGGGTGTTACCATTTAGTGGTCAATTGTACAGAATATGTACTGTACTGTGCAATCTACTAATACAAGTTTCAATCAATCAATCGATGAATGCCTACTGAGCCTATGGTGCTGTTAAGTTATTGTGGCTCAATTTGCCTTAATTTTTTTTATTTTAATGTATTATTATTTAATATATATTATTGTTTTAGTTGCTTAAGAGATATTCCTGGCTATGAATTTGCTCATTGCTATTTTTATGTTTTTGTGCAATATTTGTTGCTGTAATCATTAAACAAACAGGTTACTCATCAGTTACTCAGTACTTGAGTAGTTTTTTCACAACATACTTTTTACTTTTACTCAAGTAAATATTTGGATGACTACTACTTACTTTTACTTGAGTAATAAATCTCTAAAGTAACAGTACTCTTACTTGAGTACAATTTCTGGCTACTCTACCCACCTCTGCTAGTCATAAGGAATTATACAGGCAGTGAAGCAGAGGCGCAAAACAAACAGGCTGAAATTTGGATCTGAAATGTTCTAATTTTGTTTTTGGGGGAAATATATCAAAAATTGATTGCAGGGTGAGCTGAGTTTACGAACTTAATGTTAAATCAGCTCCAAGATGGTTCTGCCCTGTGTAGAGAGCGTACTTGACGGATGCATTGTGCTTTAGGGGCTCTCTCGTTTACAGTTTTTTATGATGGTTGTAAACATTGATTTGTGCATTGTTGTTAATGAAGGACCCTCTTGAGAGCTACAAGCCATAATCACTCTATCTCATTCGCAAGTCCCTATTTTTTTTTAATCTCTTTTTCCTCACTTCAAATCTCAAAAGACAATTCTCAGCCTCACTAGCCAGCAATATTCTCAATACTTGCCATATCCATTAGGTAGCGAATGAAGCAAGGGAAGCTCATTCCACAGATGAAGTCTTAATGGACTACTACCCTACCGTGGCAGTAAACTTACTAGAGCCAAGTACCAAATGGCAGCCATTCCCTTAGTTTTATTGTGCAGGCTCACTACTCTATTTCCAGCTGAGATCTCTCTCTGTGAATAGGAAATCAGCTTCATGTCTCCCACTAGCAGTGCAGACTCGGCTCATATCTCCTATGCATTAACATAAGCGTGGATTTACTGTATGTTAGCATACCAATTTTTTTTTTTTACAAATGAAATATATGTTCAACCTCAGATGCAGCAACGTAGATTTGTGCGGATTATTTTCCACTAGGGGTGTAACGGTACGTGTATTTGTATTGTACCGTTTCGGTACGGGGATTTCGGTTCGGTACGGGGTGTACCGAACGAGTTTCTAAGCTAAAGTCTTAACAAGCTGCTTTGCTTCTTCTGCCTCTGTTTTAGCACCCAGCATTGTCCCACTCACACAACCATCTGATTGGTTACATATATAGTGGTAATAGCCAATCAGCAGTGCGTATTAAGTGCGGTAACAGCCAATCAGCAGTGCGTATTCAGCGTGCATATAGTAAATGCTTCAGCGTCGAGCACATAAGTGTTTAGCAGGTGAGCATAAGGCAGCGTACTCTCCCCAAATGATACTAAACACCTCCCAGTCAACTACTACTAACATCACTATGAGCCCGTTGAACTTCTAGAAACTTAAACTGCAGCTCAGCTCGCTCGCAGTCCTGGCTTGAGGTGAAGGGTAATTCGCTTTTAGCGTAACATTAGCTCATTTTGCGGTTTGTGTGTGTGTGTGTGTGTGTGTGTGTGTGTGTGTGTGTGTGTGTGTGTGTGTGTGTGTGTGTGTGTGTGTGTGTGTGTGTACACGCATGTGTGTGTGTGTTTGTTTTACGGACAGAAAAGCTTTGAATGGCAGGGTCCCTGCTATCACATGTTGATAAAAATATAACATTTACATAATAAAAATCAATTACAGGCTTCCCAAATGCTGTGATGAGTTAAGCATGATGAGTTGACTTGAAACTGTTTAATGTTGCACTTTTTATATGTAGAAGAAAAGTTTTGTCATTTTATTTAATCTGAGCAGCAACTTGAGGCAGTTTAATGTGGATTAACGTGGGCAGAATTATTATAGTGTTTCCAATGTTAAAAGGATAAAGCCATTGTTTACAAATTTGGTAAATAAATAACCAAAACATTTATATTTTGTTGTTTTCTTACTGTACCGAAAATGAACCGAACCGTGACCTCTAACGAGGTACTTACCGAACCGAAATTTTTGTGTACCGTTACACCCCTATTTTCCACTGTCACTTGTTGGGCACAAACACAGAAAGTAGTAAAAAGAAGGAAACGCCATGAATCCAGTTAAATAACAGGCATGCATAATGATTAATGTATTCACATACATTAAAGCTGTCACCATCTAAAAAAAGAAACACATTATAACAAGAAATATAAGATCATTACCAACAGCTGGCTGTTACCAACAGTGGCTTAAGAGGGTAGCTTTAACAAATGTCTATATTTCTAACAATTAAAACTTAATTATCTTGTAAAAGTTGCTGTTTGGTTCGGGTTAGATGGCTGGCATTCATGCTCTCAACCATGGCTGTCTCTGACAAAAATGCACACGTCACACACGCACAAACACAAAAACTGGTGTTTTGGTGGTTGCTGCTGTATATTTCCGTTAAACATGTGCTGTGTCCATGACTGTGGCGAAACGTACATGGTTGGACAAGGAAGAAGGCAGATATAATGCTTGCAGCTCATTCATGCTGTAAAAAAAAAAAAAAAAAACAGCTTTGATTGTGCAATAAGACCTCTATTTTATATTCAGTACAATTACT
Source organism: Nerophis ophidion (assembly GCF_033978795.1). Taxonomy (NCBI): domain Eukaryota; kingdom Metazoa; phylum Chordata; class Actinopteri; order Syngnathiformes; family Syngnathidae; genus Nerophis; species Nerophis ophidion. The sequence continues at coordinate 23,497,827 of NC_084622.1, forward strand.
TTTTTCATCATTTTAATTGCAGCTCCATCTGCTGGATCTAGTGGGGGCAGCGTCGCACGGCCCCCAGCGCACAAGTATCCCTGAAGTCAATAAACCAAAGTTATAAGTTTAAAAAAACAAAAAAAAACATTTTGCAATAATTGTCCGCCCACCAGATACCATCAGATAGCATGTGATGCTGCATAACTTAATATGCTCAGCAGTGATGTTTGACTCTCCTTTCCCGCCAATACTCATAAATCAGCTACTGATTTCCATTGAGGAACAAATCCTTTTTGACCCATGCAGCCTCCGAGCACCTGTCAGATGAGTCAGACAGGAAAAAAAAAAATACTCTCCTCGTTTTTATTCTGCTTCCATGAGCAGCAAAATCGATAGGCTTTGTTATTGCAGCTGGTGGGCGAGGTGTTTTGGGGGGGACAAATGCACAACAGCACGCACACATGCTACAAAAGGGAGAAACTGCACCCCATCAGGGCTCTGACATAAATTAAGACAGACAATGGACATCTGTTTTGTACACTATAGACTAAAACACTGCTGGGAGATGGGAATATGTGATTGTGTGCCACTATTGCTGGTTTGGTCAGATTCATGATTTAGTCATGATGTCATAGAGTGATAATGGATACAGATTATCCACACAATCTAATGAGAAGAACACTATCCAAATCTAAATAGCAGCTCTGTTTTGAATGACATGGTCAGAGATGATCACTCATTCCTGTCAGAAATGTTACATTTTTAGTGCCAGTTGTTTACACAAAACCTACTCAAACGACCGACCACTTCGTGGCCGGGTGGAGCAGAGGCAAAATAAGACTTTTTTTGTGATTGTCGCAGCCTTAAAGGCCTACTGAAATGAGATTTTCTTATTTAAACGGGGATAGCAGGTCCATTCAATGTGTCATACTTGATCATTTCGCAATATTGCCATATTTTTGCTGAAAGGATTTAGTAGAGAACATCGACGATAAAGTTTGCAACTTTTGGTCGCTAATAAAAAAGCCTTGCCTGTACCGGAAGTAGCAGACAATGTGCGCGTAACGTCACGGGTTGTGGGGCTCCTCACATCCTCACATTGTTTATAATCATAGCCACCAGCAGCAAGTGCAATTCGGACCGAGAAAGCGACGAGTTCCCCATTAATTTGAGCGAGGATGAAAGATTTGTGGACGAGGAAAGTTAGAGTGAAGCTCTTAAAAAATCAAAAAAAAAAAAAGAAAAGGCAGTGTGAGCGGTTCGAATGTTATTAGACACATCTACTAGGGTAATTCTGGAAAATCCCTTATCTGCTTATTGTGTTAATAGTGTTTTAGTGAGATTATAAAGTCACACCTGAAAGTTGGAGGGCTGGGGTGAACGCCAGTGTCTCTGAGAGAAGCCAATGGAGGAGCCAAGATCACAGCTGCCTTTTTGACAGCTGCAGGAGGAGGTTGCATAATCCACTCAAGTCTCCAGTAATTTTCCCATCCAAAAAGTTGCTGGTTGACGTAGAGAAACATGTTCACTTGACCGCTCTGTGTTAAAGCTTCACAACAAACAAAGAAACACCGGCTGTGTTTCGGTTGCTAAAGGCAGCTGTAATCCCCCGCTTTCCACCAACGGCATTCTTCTTTATCGTCTCCATTATTAATTGAACAAATTCCAAAAGATTCAGCAACACAGATGTCCAGAATACTGTGTGATTATGCGATTAAAGCAGACTACTTTAAGCCGTGAATGGTGCTGGGCTAATATGTCCGCTACAACCTGAGACCTCACAAACACGCGTCATCATTCTGTGACGTTTTCAACAAGAAACTCCGCGGGAAATTTAGAATTCTAATTTAGTAAACTAAAAAGGCCATATTAGCATGAGTTGCAATGTTAATATTTCATCATTGATGTATAAACTATCAGACTGCGTGGTCGGTAGTTGTGGGTTTCAGTAAGCCTTTAATGCCTAAATTTGCGGCAGCTTTTTAATTTTTTTATGAATTTGTGCTCAATGTTTTAAGTGTTCCATGTAACCTTTAGCTAATAAAGCACAATAGTTCAACAAACATTGGAAAATGAACTGTATTGTTTTATACCACACTTAAAAGACTTAAAAGCAGACATTAGATGGCACAAAAACCTGTCGAATTACTTTACTGTTTTCATTCATTATATGTAATAATTTAATAGTTAATTCTAATTATGAGAGAAACTGCACCCTTATCGTCCACAAGTTGCAGGCATTCTCCATGTATGTCAATCAATCAATCAATCAATGTTTATTTATATAGCCCCAAATCACAAATGTCTCAAAGGACTGCACAAATCATTATGACTACAACATCCTCGGAAGAACACACAAAAGGGCAAGGAAAACTCACACCCAGTGGGCAGGGAGAATTCACATTCAGTGGGACGCCAGTGACAATGCTGACTATGAGAAACCTTGGAGAGGACCTCAGATGTGGGCAACCCCCCCCCTCTAGGGGACCGAAAGCAATGGATGTCGAGCGGGTCTAACATGATACTGTGAAAGTTCAATCCATAGTGGCTCCAAGACAGCAGTGAGAGTCCCGTACACAGGAAACCATCTCAAGCGGATCAGCAGCGTAGAGATGTCCCCAACCGATACAGGCGAGCGGTCCATCCTGGGTCTCGACTCTGGACAGTCAGTACTTCATCCATGGTCATCGGACCGGACCCCCTCCACAAGGGAGGGGGGGACATAGGAGAAAGAAAAGAAGCGGCAGATCAACTGGTCTAAAAAGGAGGTCTATTTAAAGGCTAGAGTATACAGATGAGTTTTAAGATGAGACTTAAATGCTTCTACTGAGGTAGCATCTCGAACTGTTACCGGGAGGGCATTCCAGAGTACTGGAGCCCGAACGGAAAACGCTCTATAGCCCGTAGACTTTTTTTGAGCTCTAGGAATCACTAATAAGCCGGAGTCTTTTGAACGCAGATTTCTTGCCGGGACATACGGTACAATACAATCGGCAAGATAGGCTGGAGCTAGACCGTGTAGTATTTTATACGTAAGTAGTAAAACCTTAAAGTCACATCTTAAGTGCACAGGAAGCCAGTGCAGGTGAGCCAGTACAGGCGTAATATGATCAAACTTTCTTGTTCTTGTCAAAAGTCTAGCAGCCGCATTTTGTACCAACTGTAATCTTTTAATGCTAGACATGGGGAGACCCGAAAATAATACGTTACAGTAATCGAGACGAGACGTAACAAACGCATGGATAATGATCTCGGCGTCTTTAGTGGACAAAATGGAGCGAATTTTAGCGATATTACGGAGATGAAAGAAGGCCGTTTTAGTAACGCTTTTAATGTGTGACTCAAAGGAGAGAGTTGGGTCGAAGATAATACCCAGATTTTTTACAGAGTCACCTTGTTTTATTATTTGGTTGTCAAATGTTAAAGTTGTATTATTAAATAGAGGTCCGTGTCTAGCAGGACCGATAATCAGCATTTCCGTTTTTTTGGCATTAAGTTGCAAAAAGTTAGCGGACATCCATTGTTTAATTTCATTAAGACACGCTTCCAACTGACTACAGTCCGGCGTGTTGGTCAGCTTTAGGGGCATGTAAAGTTGGGTGTCATCAGCATAACAGTGAAAGCTAATACCGTATTTGCGTATGACGTCACCTAGCGGCAGCATGTAGATGCTGAAGAGTACAGGGCCAAGGACCGAACCCTGGGGAACTCCACACGTTACCTTAACATAGTCCGAGGTCACACTGTTATAGGAGACGCACTGCATCCTATCAGTAAGATAAGAGTTAAACCATGACAGGGCTGAGTCTGACATACCAATTCGTATTTTGATACGCTCTAATAAAATATTATGATCGACGGTATCGAAAGCAGCGCTAAGATCGAGGAGCAGCAACATAGATGACGCATCAGAGTCCATCGTTAGCAATAGATCATTAGTCAATTTTGCGAGGGCTGTCTCAGTCGAGTGATTTGCCCTGAAACCGGATTGAAAGGTTTCACATAGATTGTTAAACGCTAAGTGCTCATTTAGCTGCTCTGCAACAATTTTTTCGAGGATTTTCGAAATAAAGGGATGGTAGTTTACCATGAGGTCAGGATCGAGGTTAGGTCTTTTAAGGAGAGGATGAATAACCGCTTTTTTTAATGCAACGGGAACAGTGCCCGAGGAAAGTGATAAGTTTATAATATTTAGCACTGATGGACCTAATAATACAAAAAGCTCCTTGATAAGTCTCCCAGGAAGTGGGTCAAGTAAACATGTTGTTTGTTTTATTCCATTTACACGTTGTAACAATCCTTCTAATGTTATTTCATCAAAACGAGAGAAACTATTTTGGATATTTGCAGTATCCGCCGTATATACAATCGTATCTGTGTTACTATAACCCCGTTGTAGCTGGGACGCATTGTCTTTAATCTCCTTTCTAATAAGTTAAATTTTCTTATTAAAGAACTTCATAAAGTCATCTGCCGAATGGGTGGAGCTACTGGAAGGAGTCCCTTGTTGGGTTAGCGATGCTACTGTACTAAACAAAAATTTTGGATCGTTTTTATTAATGCGGATGAGATTTGAGTAATAATTAGTTTTAGCTAAGGTAAGCATGCGTTTATAAGTTATTAAACTATCACTCCATGCTTGATGGTGCACCTCAAGTTTAGTCGTGCGCCATTTGCGTTCCAGCTTTCTACATAATAATTTCTGAGCTCTAGTTTCTTCAGTAAACCATGGCGTACGCCTTTTTGGAGCCTTTTTTAACTTCAGCGGTGCTATACTATCAATGGTTTCGCGCAGGGCGTTGTTAAAGTTGTTAGTGAGGTTATCAATAGAGCCCACATACTTTGGGAACGGTGCCATTACCGAGGGCAGTAGGTCCGCAAGAGTCGTCGTTGTGGCAGCATTAATGTTGCGGCTGCTATAGCAGTTATTATTATTATTAGCTTGCCGAACATGAGTCTGAACTTCGAATTTTATAAGGTAATGATCGGACATTACTTTAGTATACGGGAGTATCATAATTTTGGAGACGGTGATACCTCTGACAAGCACTAGGTCTATCGTATTACCGCTGCGATGCGTCGGTTCATTTATTATTTGTGTAAGACCACAGCTATCAATTATAGTCTGGAGCGCCACGCACGGTGGGTCCAATGGGGTATTCATATGGATATTAAAGTCCCCCATTATAATTATATTATCAGCGTGCGTCACTAGATCAGCAACAAACTCTGAGAATTCACTAATAAAGTCCGAATAGGGCCCTGGGGGGCAGTAGATAACGGCCAGGCACAGAGGCAGAGGTGTGGCAGACTTCATAGAAAGCTCCTCAAACGATTTATATTTATTATTTAAGTTAGGACTAAAGTTAAAGTTTTCGTTGTATATTAGTGCGACACCCCCTCCCCTTTTGAGGTGACGGGCAATATGCGCATTCGTATAGTTAGGAGGGGATGCCTCATTTATCGCAAAAAAGTCGTCTGGTTTAAGCCAGGTTTCGCTAAGACCGATGACGTTAAGGTTGTTGTCTCTAATGACCTCATTGACTAATAACGTTTTGGGAGACAAAGATCTGATGTTTAGAAAGCCCATATTATAGGTAGTGGGCTGTTTTAAGGAGTTGTTGATAAAATTATCCGTAGTAGCAATATTAATAATGTTGCGTTTATTATGCGCAGTGTACTTAAAATAATTACGACCATATCTAGGAATTGATATGACGGGAATTTTCAGATTGTCTACTTGGCGCTGCGATAAACTGAACGCATCATAATTTGCCACCTCAGTAGAACGCATGTCTAACTCTGACGTAGTCATAGACACAGTAGAAAAACATTTTGTGAGTTGTGTATTATTCTACGAAAATTGCTATGTGTACAGGGATCATCCAGCCTGGCGCTGGCTAGTTCTAACTTAACTGACTCCATACCCAGGCTAGCAGGCTCTGTAATTGCCTGTGACCGGGCTTGCTCTAGTGCAGTTAGTCAAATGTGGCTCAATGCGAAGTCTATGTTCCGAGACAAGAGGATAGCGCCTTCCTGGTTAGGGTGAAGGCCATCTCTCCTCAGCAAGCCAGGTTTGCCCCAGAAAGAGGGCCAATTATCAATAAACGTAAATCCCTGTTGTCTGCAGAAGCTATCCAGCCACCTGTTAAGAGAGACTAATCTGCTATATCTCTCATCATTGCCTCTCCCAGGCAGGGGGCCAGAGACAATTACTCGATGCCTGGACATCTTTCTGGCGAGATTACAAGCCCTGGCTATGTTTCTCTTTGTAATCTCTGATTGTCTCATCCTAACGTCATTGGAGCCAACGTGTATTACTATATTCGCATAACTAGTGGTGCGGTTAGCCTGCCGTACGTGTTTACTAGACCTGTTGCGAGTTAGCTCCCTAAGATTAGCTTCAATGTCAGGTGCTCTGCCCCCGGGAATACACTTAATTGTGGCTGGTTTGCTAAGCTTTATGTTTCGGGTGATGGAGTCCCCTATGACTAAAGTGTGGTGCCCGGTAGACTGGGGTGTAGGACTAGCTAAAGGGCTAAATCTATTATGCGTCTCAACTGGTACACCGTAGCTTGTAGGCCGATTAGGGCTGCTACAAGCTGGGCTAGTTAGCTCGCTACAGCTAACGCTAGCAGATGTGTCCGCAACATCTAAAGTTACGAAATTACACTGCTCTAACTGGCGGACACGGCTCTCTAGCAAAGCCAACCTATCCATGAGTAAAGTGCACGAAGCGCAGGAAGCCATACTCACAGAAACTTTCCGTCGCCGAGTGGGGTGCCAGCTGTCTTCGGGAAGTGGTGGTCACGGTGGCGGGGGAGAAGCTTCCTTCAGACCGGCGCTGCCTTTCTCCGCTAGCCTCGCTAGCTTAGCAGCTAGCTAGCTGAGGGCGAAGTGGTGAGACAGAGATCGGGTGATTTGCAAGTTAAATTGAACTATTAAATATGTTCGATAAGTTGTAAATAAAGCTGCAAAACAGTTAAAATCACACAGATAGAACGATACTTAGCTTTTTTGCAACAAGAGCAGTCAGCGAGCAGTCATTCACGTTGACCCGGAACAATCAAACATCTTGCAGAAAGACTGCTGCTACATTCCTGAAAGTGTTTGAAAGACTGCTGCTACATTTACGCTTGAAAGTGTTTGTTCATCTCAAACATTAATTTATGTTTCAAAGCATTTTCCTCCGCATATTAAGAGCATTTGTGAACTGCTGATAGCGATCTATAGCGTAACATTTTATTGGTGAATGGGAAATATCCTCACACTTTAACATCTCTGTCATGTACTGTAAATGCTCTTTGTCAGGTCGGTATTGCAAATTAAAAACTGATCTTATTGTCTTACCTTGTATAAATAAATGTTAGATATATAAATACATGTAAACTAGGAACTCAGCACACCAGTGTGTTGCTAAATGTTCCTATATTAGCGTGGCGTAGACATTAACAGAGCGTAGGTTTAAGGTATGCAGGATGACGACAAATGTGCTATTTAAGCAATAAAGCGATGATGTTTTGTTACATGTTGCTGTTCCTGCTTAGTCTACACAAGAAAAAAATTGGATTGGCAAAAATTACGCTGATTCACCCAAATATAAAGGGAAGTTGCAGTACGTGTATAATTTGTGGGAATTGGTCAAATTTGACTGAACTACCGCAATCTCAACATTGAGAATTCCTGATTATTTTTGTTTCTGATTGTAAGTGTCCCAAAAAACATTGTTTGATATCTTAACTTCTTATTGAATAGGGCATGAAAATGAATGTTTTTTCTATGAATAATTGCTAACTACCCCCAAATTTTCAGCTTTGGCTGAGATAAGCCCTTTACTGAGTGAGTTTCATTATTCTATTTTCATTACCTTATAACAGGGGTCGGCAACCCAAAACGTTGAATCAGCCATATTCGACCAAGAATACAAAAAACAAATCTGTCTGGAGCCGCAAAAAACTGTAAAGCTGTATATAAGTCTTATGACGAAGGCAACACATGACATAAGTTACTATATTAGCTATAATAGCCTACTATCAAAATTACTGTGTATCACAGGCTGAAGCACATTTTCGTTGACAGAAATATTGAAATGTAATATTTATTCTACACATTTTTACAACATTAGAAACCATTAATAAAACAGTGGCTACTCAGAAGGTGAGATAACTCCTGGAAATAATTGGCTTTTAATGGCCAAAGGTATACATGTGTGTGTCCAAGTTAAAGGAAACAGCATGCTGTCTTCTTTTAATAGATTTATTCCAATCTTTGGCAAACTGGAACAATCAACTATCTGAAATGCAGCCAATATTACACACAGATAATGTGTTATGAGACGTGCAAAACTAAATTATATAAAAAGAGGATAAAAATAAATAATATTAAATGAGCTCAAATATACCTACGAATGAGCCATATTGATGCAATATACACATACAGCTTGCCTGAATTGCATGTTAGCTTGATCAGCTTGCAGTAATGCACTGACCAAATATCAACAAATCAATCAATCAATGTTAATTTATACAGCCCTAAATCACAAACGTCTCAAAGGACTGTACAAACCATTACGACTGCGACATCCTCGGAAGAACCCACATAAGGGCAAGGAAAACTCACACCCAGTGGGCAAGGAGAACTCACACCCAGTGGGACGCCAGTGACAATGATGACTATGAGAATCTTGGAGAGGACCTCAAATGCAACCCCCCCCCCCCCCAGGGGGCCGAAAGCAATGGATATCGAGCGGGTCTAACATGATACTGTGAAAGTTCAATCAATAGTGCCTCCAACACAGCCGCGAGAGTTCAGTTCAAAGCGGATCCAAGACAGCAGCGAGAGTCCCGTTCACAGGAAACCATCCCAAGCGGAGTCGGATCAGCATCGTAGAGATGTCCCCAACCGATACACAGGCGAGCGGTCCATCCTGGGTCCCGACGAGCGGTCCATCCTGGGTCCCGACTCTGGACAGCCAGTACTTCATCCATGGTCATCGGACCAGACCCCCTCCACAAGGGAAGGGGGACAGAGGAGAAAAAGAAAAGAACCGGCAGATCAACTGGTCTAAAAAGGAGGTCTATTTAAAGGCCAGATTTTACAAATGAGTTTTAAGGCGAGACTTAAATGTTTCTACTGAGATAGCATCTCAAACTGTTACCGGGAGGGTATTCCAGAGTACTGGAGCCCGAACGGAAAACGCTCTATAGCCCGCAGACTTTTTTTGGGCTTTAGGAATCACTAATGAGCCGGAGTCTTTGGAACGCAGATTTCTTGCCGGGACATATGGTACAATACAATTGGCTAGATAGGATGAAGCTAGACCGTGTAATATTTTATATGTAAGTAGTAAAACCTTAAAGTCACATCTTCAGTGCACAGGAAGCCAGTGCAGGTGAGCCAGTATAGGCGTAATATGATCAAACTTTCTTGTTCTTGTCAAAAGTCTAGGAGCCCCATTTTAAACCAACTGTAATCTTTTAATGCTAGACATGGGGAGACCCGAAAATAATACGTTACAGTAATCGAGACGAGACGTAACAAACGCATGGATAATGATCTCAGCCTCGTTAGTGGACAAAATGGAGCGAATTTTAGAGATATTTCGGAGATGAAAGAAGGCCGTTTTAGTAACGCTTTTAATGTGTGACTTAGATGAGAGAGTTGGGTCGAAGATAATACCCAGATTTTTTACCGAGTCACCTTGTTTAATTATTTGGTTGTCAAATGTTACAGTTGTATTATTAAATAGAGGTCGGTGTCTAGCAGGACCGATAATCAGCATTTCTGTTGTTTTGGCGTTAAGTTGCTAAAGATTATGCCTGAGTAGCACACCAACAAGTCAATAACATCAATAAAGCACAGAGCATGAAACTTTTAGTTTGACAAAATGAGACAAAGGTGTGACGTGACAGCGGAAGAAGAAGACGGCAGGAGGATGATGACGTCGTGAGCGATCAATGCTTTAATAAACAAGATATGTGAGTGCGGTGTGTAATTACCCAAAAGAGATGAAATGTACTAAGTGTGTGACTTATCTGAGCGTGGAGATAAGAGGGTGTTGATGGTGCGTGTTGATCCAGGCGGAGGTATCCAATCAGGGGCAAGGCAGGCTCGAGCGTCGGAGGACAGGCGGAGGATCAAGGGGAGGAGCGCGGCGTCGTGGTCAGTAGACAGGCGTGATGTCGATATCCAGGAAGGCACGGGAAGATCCACGGGGTTTTCTAGGTTGACGAGACACACTTGACGATGGGGAGCTGGAGAATGACACAACACAAGAGACGATGAGCACGACAGGGAAGGAGCACAGGGAGAGAGAGAGCAAATGCATGCAGGAATGCTGGAAACGTGTGGGCTTACTGTACAGCGTACGAGAAGCTACGTTCTAGCGTCAGGTCTCAGGTTCTGCTGGGTTATGAAGGCTGATCGCTCATCACTGTCAGGTGGGTTGATTGCGGAGCGTTTGCAGCCGCGCTGAAGCGCGCTCGCAGCCGAGAGGGAGCGCCTGTGGGCGTGGTTCGCGGCGCGCTCGTGAGGACGCGCACAAGAGGGAGAAACCGCTGAAGTCATACCCATAACAGCACCCCCCCCATCCCCCCCACCCCGCCCCCCGCCCCCCTTATGCGAGACTCCCGACGAGCCTCCGGGTGCCTCGGGGTGAGTTCGGTAGAAGTCTTCAATAAGGGAGGGGTCAGCGATGTAAGAAGCTGGGACCCATGATCTATCCTCCGGTCCATAACCCTCCCAGTCCACGAGGTAGACCCATCCTCTTCCCTGTCGTCGAACCTTGAGAATCCTCCTCACGGTCCTCACCTGGTCCCCATTCTCGAGGGTCCTAGGTGGAGGGGGAGCAGGGGTGGGGGGAGACAGCAAACTGTTTCTTACTGGTTTTACCTGAGAAACGTGAAACACCCGATGGGATCTCATGGAACGAGGGAAGTCCAGGCAAACTGACGCAAGGTTGACCCTGGATTTGACCGTATAAGGTCCGACATAACGTGGTGCTAGCTTCTGAGAGGATATTGGGAGGTGGAGGTCTTTGGCCCGTAGCAGCACCTGCTGTCCGGGTATATAGTTGGGAGCCGGGATGCGCCGTCGGTTGGCGTTACGACACATCTTCTCCGATGCTTTCAGTAGGGCAGCGCGGGCAGACTTCCACACCTTGCGGCATCTTCCCAGGTGGGCTCGGGTGGAAGGGACTGCCACTTCAATCTCCTGGGAGGGAAACAAGGGAGGTTGAAAACCCTGCCAGCATTCGAAAGGGGACATGCCAGTAGCCGCACAGGTCATGGAATTAAACGAGTACTCCACCCATGGAATGTACGTGCACCAGGAGTTGGGCTGTTGAGCAGCGATACAGCGCAGCATGGTCTCCACCCCCTGGTTGGCCCTTTCTGCTTGTCCATTACTCTGGGGGTGGTAGCCGGAAGTCAGGCTGACCGTGGCGCCGATCCCCTTGCAGAAGGCTTGCCAGACCCGGGAAATTAATTGGGGGCCACGATCAGACACAATGTCTGTGGGAATCCCGTGAATTCTTACCACATGCTGAACCAGCAGTTCTGTGGTCTCGGCCGAAGATGGAAGCTTGAGTAAGGGTATGAAATGGGCTGCCTTGGAAAATCTGTCGATAACGGTGAGGATTGTGGTGTTACCTTTAGAGGGGGGAAGTCCAGTGATAAAGTCCAGAGCGATGTGAGACCACGGTCGACTAGGGATGGGCAGACGATGTAATAGTCCAGCAGGAGGGCTGTGGTCTGCCTTGTTCCGTGCGCAAACACAGCAGGCGGCGATAAATTTGCGAGTGTCCGCCTCCATGGAAGGCCACCAAAAGCGGCGTCGAATGAAAGCAAGTGATCTGTGAATTCCGGGATGACATGTAAACAGACTAGAATGTGCCCAATCGAGTACCTTGCTCCTTAAGGGTTGTGGAACGAAAAGTCTATTGGGGTGTCCGTTTCCGGGTCCAGGGTCGGACTGAAGGGCTGTCTTCACCAGGCCTTCGATTTCCCAAGTTACCATCCCAAAGATGCGGTTCGGGGGAAGGATGGTCTCCGCGGTTGGTCTACTGGTAGGTTCCTCAGAGAAAATCCGTGAAAGGGCGTCGGCCTTGCAGTTGCGTGACCCCGGTCTGTAAGTGAGAGTGTAATTGAACCGACCAAAAAACTGTGACCAGCGTGCTTGCCTGTCGTTAAGTTTCCTTGCGGAGCGGATGTGAACGAGGTTACGGTGATCCGTCAGGACCAGGAACGGATGTTTGGCCCCCTCCAGCCAGTGTCTCCATTCCACCAAAGCTTCGTGGACGGCCAACAGTTCTCGGTTACCAGCATCATAGTTCCTCTCGGCTGGTGTTAGGCGTCTGGAAAAAAATGCACAAGGGTGCAACACATTATTAGCCCTTTGGGACAAAACTGCTCCAATCCCGGCATCGGATGCATCTACTTCCACCGTGAATGGCTTGTCAGGGTCAGGGTGTACCTGGATGGGAGCGGAACTGAAGCTTCTCTTGAGGCTCAAGAATGCGCTGTCTGCCTCCTTGTTCCAAATAATAACCGCATTGGTGGAAGTTAGTGCATGAAGTGGTGCGGCTACCTTGCTAAAGTCAAATATGAAACGACGTAAAACCCCGCAAAGCCTAGGAATCGTCTAAGCTCAGTACGAGTGGTGGGTTGGGGCCAATCCATCACTGCCTTTACCTTCTTGGGGTCAGCTCGAATGTTACTCCTCTCAATGATGTGACCCAAAAAGTTTACCGATGAGGAATGGAACTCGCACTTCTCTTCCTTGACAAAAAGGCGATTTTCGAGGAGCCGCTGGAGGACAAGGCGGACGTGCTGTTGATGGTCCTGCAGGTTCTGGGAGAAAATCAAAATATCATCAAGATATACCACAACAAACTTCTCCAGCATATCTCTCAGCACATCATTAACAAGAGCCTGGAAGACGGCTGGGGCGTTGGTCAGGCCGAAGGGCATGACCCGGTACTCAAAGTGGCCTAGGTGTGTGTTAAAGGCAGTCTTCCATTCATCCCCCTTCCTAATCCGGACTAGATGGTATGCGTTGCGGAGATCCAACTTGGTAAAAATGGTAGCAGGTGCAAGGGGTTCGAAGGAGGAGCTCATGAGTGGTAGCGGGTACCGGTTCTTAATCGTGATAAGGTTGAGTTTGCGGTAGTCGATGCAAGGGCGCAGTGACCCATCCTTCTTGCTGACAAAGAAGAATCCAGCAGCAACCGGTGATTTGGAGGGGGTGATGATGCCAGAAGCGAGGGATTCCGAGATGTAATCAGACATGGCCTTCTTCTCAGGTATGGAAAGGTTATACAGGCGGCTAGTGGGAAGTACAGCGTCGGGTATGAGATCTATGGAACAGTCATATGGTCTGTGTGGGGGTAGTGATAGTGCCTGTGACTTACTGAATACTGCGGCAAGGTCATGGTAGACTACGGGAATCCCAGACAGGTCAGATAGGGAAGACTTGAGCTTGGGGTTCTCAGAGATGGGGGCTGCTGCTAAGAGACAGTTAGCATGGCATGCTGTGCTCCAGGCTAGGATCCTCCCAGAGGTCCAGGAAATCTGGGGGTCGTGCTGGCGAAGCCATGAACGGCCGAGGACAAGGGGAGCGACCGGGGCGTTGAGGATCAACAAACTAATCTGTTCCGTGTGGTTGCCGGACAGGGTGAGGGTTAGCAGTACTGTACGGTGGGTGATGGGTCCCAGGGGATGTCCGTCCAAGGCCTGAGCTGGTAGAGACTCTTCCAAAGGTAGAAGCTCAATCCCGGCTTGACAGGCGAAATCACGATCCAAAAAACTCTCATCTGCTCCAGAGTCCAAATATGCTCCCACCTTCAGTTTTCTTGACTTCCAGGACAACGTTGCGGGGAAAAGGATGCCCGGGTCACTGCGGCTCTGGGCAAAGGTGGTGTGGCTCAAAAGTACTCCCCTTACTTGTGAGCCTGGTCTTTTGGTCGCTTGGGGCAGGTCCGGATCATGTGACCCGCACAACCGCAGTAGAGGCAGAGGCGCTGACGGAACCTCCTCTCCCGTTCCTCCGTGGCCAGTCGTGTCCTGCCCAACTGCATGGGTTTTACCCCGCTGGTTGGTGCGGGGGAAAACCCAGGCTGGTCCACCAAGGGGGCGCCTTCATCTTGACCTTTTGCCATGGTAGGGCAGTAAGATACGGCTCGGGTCTCCCACACCGGCCGTCTGGTCTTCTCACGGGCTGCAAGTCTTCGTTCTGCTGCCCGTTCCTTGAGCCTTTGGTCCATGAGAAGTGCCAACTGAATGAGGTCTTGATAGGAGGAAGGTTGGTCCCGCAGCAATCCGTCCTTGATTTCGTCAGAGAGGCCCCGACGGTAGGCGCTCAACAAGGCCTTGTTGTCCCACCCGCTGTCTGCGGCCAGGGTGCGGAACTCCAGTGTGTAGTCTGCCACAGAACGAGAGCCTTGTTGAAGGGAGTGAAGACGTGAGGCGGCGTCTCCTCCATCGGAGGGGTGGTCGAAAACGGCCCTAAACTCAGCGCGAAAAGCAGTATAGTTCAAGCTGAGATCCAGGTTGCGGTCCACAGCTGCTGTGGCCCACTGGAGAGCCCTTCCAGTCAACAAGGACAAAATGAAGGCGATCTTGGCCCCGTCGGAAGTGTAGCGGGATGGCTGATGACGAAAAACCATGTCACACTGGACCAGGAAGCCACGACATAGCTCAAAATCCCCTTCGTAAGCCTTGGGGCTAGCGATCTTCGGCTCGCAGGTTGACGGGGGCTGCGTGGGGGCTGCCGCGGTGGGGGCAACTTGTACGAGTTTCGGGGAAGCAGCAGAGCTCGGGGAGATCAAGTCCAGTCGAGCCAACAGGCTAGCAAAAGCAGCATCAAGCTTATTTTCAAGGACACAAAAGCGCTCTTGGTGCTGCTGGAGTGCCGTGTGCATGGCTGTGACGCTTGGGACAGGGGAGCCTCGGGAGGGGAGCGGGGTACGTGACGCGTCGTGCCGTCTGATTCTGACATAGCTAGAACGTACTGTGACGTGACAGCGGAAGAAGAAGACGGCAGGATGATGATGACGTCGTGAGCGATCAATGCTTTAATAAACAAGATATGTGAGTGCGGTGTGTAATTACCCAAAAGAGATGAAATGTACTAAGTGTGTGACTTATCTGAGCGTGGAGATAAGAGGGTGTTGATGGTGCGTGTTGATCCAGGCGGAGGTATCCAATCAGGGGCAAGGCAGGCTCGAGCGTCGGAGGACAGGCGGAGGATCAAGGGGAGGAGCGCGGCGTCGTGGTCAGTAGACAGGCGTGATGTCGATATCCAGGAAGGCACGGGAAGATCCACGGGGTTTTCTAGGTTGACAAGACACACTTGGCGACGGGGAATGACGACAGGGAGCTGGAGAATGACACAACACAAGAGACGATGAGCACGACAGGGAAGGAGCACAGGGAGAGAGAGAGCAAATGCATGCAGGAATGCTGGAGACGTGTGGGCTTACTGTACAGTGTACGAGAAGCTACGTTCTAGCGTCAGGTCTCAGGTTCTGCTGAGTTTATGAAGGCTGATCGCTCATCACGGTCAGGTGGGTTGATTGCGGAGCGTTTGCAGCCGCGCTGAAGCGCGCTCGCAGCCGAGAGGGAGCGCCTGTGGGCGTGGTTCGCGGCGCGCTCGTGAGGACGCGCACAAGGGGGAGAAACCGCTGAAGTCATACCCATAACAAAAGGAGTGGAAAATTTTACATGTAAACAATTTGTTGCGTCACAGTCCACGCTATGGTGAGTTCAAGAACCGCCGAAATTAGGACAAAAAGCTGTTCACCAAATACTATCATCAGTGAAGCAGACACACAAACATATTAAACAGTGGGCTTTCTAACAATTAGGAAGGTTTGTGTCATGTTTGTCCTCAAACAAAAAACATACTAAAACAAAAAAATATTTTCCTCCCATCTTTGATGCATCTTTTTATGTCAATCCTTTTTTAAAAATGCTCCAGGGAGCCAACAGGGCGGCACTAAAGAGCCGCATGCGTCCCGAGATGTATTTAAACTACATACTACTACCACAGCAATACTATGGTAAATTAACAATCTCACATAAAATAAGTTGTATTATTTTCGGAAAAACAGCATTTTTCTTTATGCCCGTGGTTAGATCTCAGTTTACTTTGTGCGTACACCTACTGTAATGTTGCGAATAGAATAGATAACGTAGTCGATTTTTAAACATGACTGTATTATTATCACAGATGGAACATCCCCTGATCTCCATCTTGCTTTTCTTTACTTCTCCAACCTGTCTTCTAATAATAGCAAAGACGTTGTCAAGGTGAAAATACCTTTTTTTTTTTGCGTTTCAAATGGATTTTTAGCTGAGAGTCTGAGTGTCAAGACCCCAATCTGGTGCACGGATGGCGGCTGACACACATCATGATTTCATTGCAAATTTTTGTGAAGCAAGTTGATTCTCTATTTCCACAAAATTGTGTTTCAATCACCAATCTAATTTTGGCATCAGGGGTTGATATTACTTTTAACAGCTGTGTTTTAGGTGTTGTAGGCCAAGGAATAAACAATTACGTTTTAAGGGGGTTCCAGGAATATGTTTTCTTTTTTGTTGACTTTTGCATTGCATTTTCTATTGTATATGTGCCAATATTTCACTGTGAATAATGTATCAATCCTGGACACAACTCTGACAAAATACTATGATGGTCTCCAATTTGGTGCTGATGCGAATTAATACTGTACAGCCTTGTCAGATATCTGCACTCTTGATTGCTATTTGGGTTTAAATGGAATAATTCTTGCTGATTTATTTTGCCTTTAGACCTCAGTCTGCACTATTACATTTTAGCATTTTTTAACTGTTGAATATTGTCATGAATTTTCTGGCTTATTTTAATCGAGTTCCCCCCCTGAATAATTTGCAAAAATAAGATGGGTTTTGTGTCCTTAGCTTAATCTAAATGGACTCAAAATGCCTGTTTTTGTCATGTTGGCTATAACTGACTGAGGGTGGGCCGGGCATGGCTGTCCTCCAGGTAGCAAGGCAGGAAGGGAGGGCTATGTCTTCCTCTCTTACAAGCTCTGTTTGTCGCTGGCGCTCACCGTCTGTCACACAGCGCCCCATGGTCAAACTCACACAGACACATACACATCTTTGAATGCTGGTTGTCTTCCCTGCTAAGGGTACCTTTCATCACTCTTTGGTTACATGGTGCTAAAAAGGCCCCGCTCGCCCTCGGGGAGCTCTACTCTTCCTCTGCCGATCGATCCCCCTGCATTCATCTATCCGTCTTCCTGCCTTTGCGCCTCGCCATTTGTCTTTTTACTGCTCGCCTGTCCACTCACTCAGGAGCTTTCAGTAGCTTTTGCTGAGAATCAATAGGTTTCACCCCTCACTGCTCATTCATGCATTGTGTTATGAATATTGTTGTGAATTGAAAAAGCTTGGCATCCTGCACAAAACATTCTGTACTGTAGCGAACCCACACTATGGATTGTCGTGCATGGTAAATTGAAACACTAAATCGAATGACTGCTGCCGGTTTGAATTGTGCTTTGCTTTGCACTTCTCTTCCAACTCTTCCTTAGATTGCTTTTTCTTGCATGTTAAACCCCCCTGCCATGCGTGCGGTATTGATCGCCCTGGTGCAGTAATTATCTTGCGTGGCTTTGCATGTCTCTGTGAATCACAGGCAGCCTTTGATCGACATGTCTGGAAGTTGTTGCATTGCCATTTTAAAACCGGAAATAAAAGGTTTGATTACAGAGTATGGCAGGTTATAACTCCCTAACGGAATGTGACTTATTTTTAAAAGGCAAATCTGTCTATCAGCGACTCATTTCCTGTCCTGTGCACTTGGCTTGATGGTCACCTCCACTGTGTAGATATGAATGTATGCGGTTTTCACATATGCTTGCATATGAGAGGTTTAGTCATGTATATGCATACGCATGCACGTGCTTGCGCAAATGGGCACGAGCACTGTCGGTACATCCTGCTCGGCTTCCATCTGTGCTCAGGCAGGCAACAGACCACTTCGCATGATCATCTTCTCTATATAGACTCTCATAGCTCTGTTGTGCTCCGATCTGTTTTTGAAGACATGCAAGAAAATAATTACTGATTGGATTGTGTTGATAGGCTCCAGCACCCCCCGCAACCCCAAAAAAGGGACAAGCTCTAGAAAATGGATGGCTGGATGGATCGTGGTGCATATAATTGGATTGCAGGATGTATATTGCAGTGAATTGTGATTGTGGTAAACAAATCAAACACATATTTAATATGGGAAAGGGATGAGTATGACACTAATATGTTGGTTAGTATGAAGCTAAATTAGGGACAAAGTTCCGTCCTTGAAAAAATACTTTGAAACTGAAATTGACAAATATATTGGTGTATTTAAAATAAAAATACATGAACATAATCTTTTTTTTCAGGTTGAATATGATACACTCTGGTAATTATTTTAAATAGATTCTTTATTTAAATGTTTAACTTTTGTGTATTTTGAATTGATCTTTTTATCAAATTCCTATTTATTTTTTTGTTAAAATTTTTTATATATTTTTTTTGAGGTTCTGATCTTCTTTTGGTTAAGTAAAATCGTGTTTTTTTTTCTTTTTTGTTTTCCAGATTCGGACATTTGGCCCGAATTCAGTGTGGAGAGTGTGTCCTTGTGAAATTTGGACTACAAAATAAACAAAAGTAAAAAATGAAAATAATACATTTGTTCAAAAGAACTGCCAGAGTGAAGAATGGTTTTATTCAACATGGAAAAAAAAACGTTTGTACATATATGTATATATATATATATATACTTTTTTTTTTATTCAATACATTGTATTCGTTATATTCCCCTAGTACAAAACTTTTAGCCCTAATTTAACTACAGTATATAGGTTGGTGGAATTTGTTGCAATACATAGTTGATGTATTATTTCATAATAAATAGAACAACTTGTTACTTAGTTTAATATTTGAAATACACTTGTATCTCAATTTATGAGCTTGGTTATGTGACAGAGCTTGTAACTTTTTTTTTAAATCAACGTCTCGTATTGAAATGTATTGAGATCAGGGCAGTCAAACGATAAAAACAATGTATCGCGATTAATCGCAGTTAGTTGGTAGTTAACTCAAAATTAATCAAGATATCGCAGATAATTTAAAGGAGCCATGTATATTAATTTCATGTCAAATCAATGTCAAAAGGCATTCTTTGCGAATACTTTTATAACTGATAATAGTAGTTCAGCCGGGATATGCTCATTTCAAAATTATATTTACAGCCCCGAAATATTGTTATTGTTTTAATTTCGATGCCCTGTCCTCCACCGTTTGACCAATTAGAAAGTCGGTGAGGATGTCTCATCCAGGTTGCCAGTTACGCACCACCATCTTCGTCTAGCTACTACCACTGGTAAAGTTACTAAACATCTCAGACTTTAATAAATCTAAAAGGCCTCGTTACAATTCTCAACTTATTCATGACAAAGTCAGGAACAAAACGAGGACTTGTATTGGGGATGCCTTTGAAAGATGGAGACGATTGAAGGCAGAAAATATTTTTTCATCCGACGCCAAACTTGCTAATTTCCTCCTTGATAGGTAAGTAAGGCATTAACGTTTTCTTATTACATGTAATAAAATGGACAATTTGTATGTCACCTGTATTGGCCAGTCGAATAAAGCTAGTGTGTTCGTGCAACGAATGCTTAGCATGCTAGCCCGGTCAATGACACATCGACATACAGGCTAACAGGGGAAATATATGCCCGTTGGCCTCTATGTCAATGTGCCATCCAACTGACAGTGCAAAATATATTTTCGACAAATAAAACCTATGTGGATATGGGTAGTGTCAGTGTCTCTTTCATTCTCATTATGCTGATGCGCTGAGGAAATGTGTTCCAACATTAGCACGGCTGTCATAAGCAATGTGAGACGTATGGAGACAGCCAAATCACATGATAAAAATATTTGTCATTTGTGTTTGCATATTGTGGACTACATGTACCAAGTTATATGGCAATCTGAAACATTTGAAACAGTGGCTTATAGGCATACCTTGGTAAAATGTCTCCTCTTTACTGTAGAGCGTACATTAGACTGCTAAGCATGCTCTACGAATTTTCACTAGCATAACCATTGCTGACGTTGTTTGTCGTTCATTTTAGTCTTTGTTTTCTGATAGTACTGACGATAACCATATAATTGCCATTTGTTGTGATATTGTACGCAGACATGACCCTTTTCTTCCTGAAAGTAGCCTAATTTCTGTGTAAAATGTGCTGGTTAGAGATTTGTTATTGACAAAACCCTTGTCTATTCAGCTATAATGGTCCTGGCACCTAAACCCCTAGTAAGAGACAGTGGAAGTGTTAAGTTCTTTGGAGTAGCCCAGTCGATCGAGTTGGATTTAGCTGCGTATCTGGCAACCTCAGTCAGGGAGAGGGGGAGGGGATTACAGAATTTGGACCGTGATTGCAATACCATTTCCGGAAAGATTTTACCATACCATACCAACTTTATTCATAAAGCCCTTTAAAAACAACCACAGTTGAAGACCAAAGGGCTGTACACTACAAATAAATACAGGCAAAGCACAAAATAAAAAATAACATTTAAAGGCCTACTGAAATGAGATTTTCTCATTTAAACGGAGATAGGAGGTCCATTCTATGTGTCATATTTGATCATTTCGCTAGATTGCCATATTTTTGCTGAAAGGATTCCGCCCGATTGTAGCTGAGATAGGCGCCAGCGCCCCCCGCGACCCAAAAAGGGAATAAGCGGTAGAAAATGGATGGATGGATAGATGGATGGATTTAGTAGAGAACATCGACGATAAAGTTTGCAACTTTTGGTCGCTAATTAAAAAGCCTTACCTGTACCGGAAGTCGCAGAAGATGGAGTCACAAGGGTGAGGGCTCCTCACTTCCTCACATTGTTTAAAATGGGAGGCTCCAGCAGCAAGAGCTATTCGGACCGAGAAAACGGCAATTTCCCCATTAATTTGAGCGAGGATGAAAGATTTGTGGATGATGATATTGATAGCGAAGAACTACAAAAAAAATAAAATAAAAAAAATAAAGTTAAAAAAAAAGGCGATTGAATTGGGATGGATTCAGATGTTTTCAGACACATTTACTAGGATAATTCTGGGGAATCCCTTATCTTTCTATTGTGTTGCTAGTGTTTTAGTGAGATTAAATAATACTTGATAGTCGGAGGGGTGTGTCCACGGGTGTCTTGATGCCAGTCTCTGAGGGAAGTCGACGGCAGCTGCATGGACGGCGCAAACTCAGCTGATCTCCGGTAAGAGGCGACTTTTTACCACAATTTTCTCACCAAAACCTACCGGTTGACAAGTGGTCGGGATCCATGTTCGCTTGACCGCTCTGATCCATGGTAAAGCTTCACCTCCGGCAATAATACCGTGTGTTTGTGTGGCTAAAGGCTAAAGCTTCCCACCTCCATCTTTCTACTTTGACTTCTCCATTATTAATTGAACAAATTGCAAAAGATTCAGCAACACAGATGTCCAGAACACTGTTTAATTGCACGATGAAAAGAGATGACTTTTAGCCGTAAATGGTGCTGCGCTAATATGTCCCCTGCAACCCGGGACGTCACGCGCACGCGTCATCATTCCGCGACGTTTTCAACAAGAAACTCCGCGGGAAATTAAAAATTGTAATTTAGTCAACTAAACCGGCCGTATTGGCATGTGTTGCAATGTTAATATTTCATCATTGATATATAAACTATCAGACTGCGTGGTCAGAAGTAATGGGTTTCAGTAGGCCTTTAAAAGAGAGGTAAAATACACACACATATATATATATTTATATGTTGAGGCCATAGGACTAGATAATAAAATCCCTCAGATTAATCAGCACTTAGTGTTGGGTGTGGGGGGTTAGGGGAAAAAGCTTCACTGGGGTCTTCAGGTGGGCACCCTCCTTCATTGGTGTTTCTTTGATAGGCCCACGACACCTCCGGAGGGCTCAACGGCGACATCTGGCGTTCCAGGTGTGCCCCCCTTTGCCTTTACCCCTAGATGTCATTTAGCAGCCCAGTTTGGGTCCTTTCTCTTGAACCATATCCATCTGCTACTTCGTTCAGCAGCATCCGACAGCGATTTAACAGCCCGCCGGAAGGCCTGACCTCTCAATCCAATTCCGTTCAGGAGCTTGGTTGTGGTCGTAGCAACGAAACATCTGCACCCAACTTCAACTGGTAGCGTAGCACTTGGGCACGCCAGCCGCGCTGCTCTGCCTCGGCTGCCATGTCTGCATACCGCAGATGTTTGCGCTCATATGCTTCACCAACTGCTGCCTCCCATGGTACAATTAGTTCAACAATGAACACAGTCTTCTGGGAGGTTGACCACAAGGACAGGTCCGGCCTGAAGCTAGTTGTAATGATTTTAGGCGGGAAGATGAGTTTCTGGTCCAAGCCAACCTGCATTTTGCAGTCCTGGGCAAAGTCCAGAAGGGTTGCCTCCACTCTTGCAGTTGGTTTTGGTGGGAGTTGTCCTGCTCTTACAAACTGAGTGGTGATAAATTGACCAGGGATTGGGGGAGGGAGGGCCTTGTTGTTATTTCTCCTTTCCTCCAGGGTGATCGCCAGTTTTCTTAAGACCTGGTTGTGCCTCCAGGTGTAGCGGCCTTGAGACAAACTGATTTTGCAGCCAGTGAGGATGTGACAGAGTGTTACAGGGGTTTGACAGAGTGCACAAGAAGGATCTTCTCCAAACCATTGGTTTAAGTTCTTGGGTGTGGGAAGAACATCATAGGTTGCTCTGATGATGAAGCTGATTTGGCTCCCTTCCATCTCCCAAAGATCCTTCCATGTGAGTTTTCTGATGCTCCAGGTTTTCCAAGCTAGTCTACTGTCCTTGTGTGGACTGTGCCACTGCTGTTGCACATCTGTCTGCCTCCCCTTGTTGTCGAACTTGATCAACCACCAGCTTTCTCCTCTGGGCTGATGTTGCCTTTTGCCATGTGGGTCGACTAGCCCCAAGTTCAAACCCACCTCTTCCGTGCTGCACTTGTCCCACAATGTCTTCATGCCTGAGAGCAGATTTGGCTTGTTGCACGGCCACAGATGGGATCCATTTCATCCCGGTTGCCAGTCTGGGGGCAACCGCTCGGATCCCCTCGTCTTGAGCCTCAGTCAGTGTCATGTTCAGCCTAACCTTGGTGCATTTAAACTCCTCCGTGAGGCTAGAGATGGCCAGTTCCAGGGCACCATGACCATATAGGCCGATGTTACTGAGGCACCGTGGAAGGCCAAGCCACTTCTTGATGTATGCACTGACTGTTCTCTCCAGCTTCTCGACTTTGGACATGGTTATCTCGTAGACTGTTAGTGGCCACATCAAACGGGGGAGCAATCCAAACTGTAGGCACCACAGTTTCAACTTGCCAGGAAGTAAGGTCTTGTCAATGCGGACAAGGCCTTTGATGGTTTCTTCCCTCAGCTGATTGCTCTGGTCCGAGTCTTTGAGACTTGCATTGTAAAATTGCCCTAGACTCTTGACTGGCAGCTCTGACACCAACGGAATGGGAGTACCCTCGATGTAGAACCTCTGGTCTGTGAGTTTCCCCTCGACGATAGATATGCTCCTGGACTTCCTCAGTTTAAATTTCATCCGTGCCCATGTAATGTTACCATGAAGCTTTCCCATCAGATGTTTAGTGCATGCAACGGTTGAGGTCAAGGTGGTCATGTCGTCCATGTAGGCACGGATGGGAGGTAGACGCTGTCCCCCTCACACACGTTCTCACCCCACAACCCATTTGGAAGCTCAAATTATGACCTCCATTGCCATGGCAAAGGCTAGAGGGGAGATGGTACATCCAGCCATTATTCCCACTTTCAGAGATTGCCATGATGTTGTGTATTCTGTTGTTTTAACACAGAATTGCAGATCTCGGAAGTAGTTTTTCACCAGGTTTGTGATGGTATTTTGGATGTGGAAGAAGTTGAAGGCTGTCCATCTGAGAGAATGAGGGACGGATCCAAAAGCATTGGCTAGGTCTAGGAATAAAACATGAAGGTCTCTTCCTTCCCTCTTGGCAGATTGAATTTGGTGCCCTATCATGCTTGTATGCTCCACACAGCCCGAGAAACCAGGTATTCCAGCTTTCTGTACTGATGTATCAATCAAACTGTTTTGCTTCAGGTATGTTGTCATCCTTTTAGCAACGATGCTAGAGAAGACCTTCCCTTCAACGTTTACCAGGTTGATCTGCCGGAATTGATCAATGTTTGAGGCATCTTTTTCCTTTGGGATTAACACTCCCCCAGCTCTGCGCCACACTTTTGGGATGGTTTGCTTCATCCACATCACCTTCATCTGCCTCCACAGAAAGCGTAAGACATTTGGGGAATTTTTGTACAGCTTATATGGAACTCCATTTGGTCCTGGAGCTGAAGCTGCCTTTAATTTCCTCACTGCTTCCTCAACCTCGCTCCACCTTGGGGGATTGTCGTCCATCTGGTGTTCTGGTTGCGGTATCGGTGGCATGTCTGATGGTATCTCTCTCTGTTCGAATCTTTGATTGTCTGTGTGAGTGGTTTTCAGGTGGTCTTCCAGTTCCCTCTTTGGCACCTTAAGTGACATACTCTTTTCCTTTGTGAAGAGACCTTTCACAAATCTGAAAGGGTCATTGTAGAAGGATGTTCTTGCCCTTTTCTTCCTCTTGGGTCGAGTCCTGAGGTTTTCAGCTCTCCACAATCTTCCCAGCTGTTTGCAGGAGGTCAATGCCCACTCTCTCCTCCAATGAGGCTCTCTTCCATTCCTTCCTCAAAACCCTTCTCTCTTTGACCAGTCGGTCAATATCCTTTTGCCTTCTGGACTTCGGAGGGGTTGTTGATGGCATGTCCTTTTTCCCTGTCACGTGTGTTCCGAATCTTTCTGATCCATAGGAGTAGATCCGATCATCCATCTTCTCCAGTTTCTTATCCACCGTTCCTTTGATTCCATCCAAGATCTTGATCAGGTCTGCATCGATTATTTCCCACTTTTTCTTGCTGCTGGACTTTGGCCACTTCACATGAGATCTGTGGCCTTGCGTGTTCTCCTCCAAAGCAGGTTGCAAGTGGCTTGGTTCCACAATCTCTGATATAGTGCTTGAATAACTTTCAGTCTCTGGGGTATTGATGCTCTGTGGACTGTGGGTTAAATCCTGCCCTTGAGCTTCACTCGCCTGACTTGACCTTTCTCTCAAAAGATAGAGATCAATGTGAGGTCCTGGCTTCGTTTTCTTCAAGCACTTTACACGCCATTGATGTAATTTTAGGCCTCTGAAGGATGTTATTTTGGACCAGCCGCAGCTGCATACATGGCGCTCTTGTCCTTCGGTTGTTGTTGCAAATTCTGTGCTGATTATCTGTTTCGTTGTCATATTCAATCCAGGGTCATTTGCCGGGTGTTCAGCCGATGAGTCTTCTTCCGCTCCCGCTCTCGCAGACTCTAGGGGTATTTTTCTCTTTGGGCGTGTCGTAGCAATGAGGGGTGGCCTTTGTCTACTTATTAAGTGACAGAGCCTGCCATCATGGATAGCTAGTCCATGACAGCCCCGTCGGGGTCTTTCCCTCCTGTCAGCTGTCTTTCCAAGCTGTCGCAAGGTCTTTCCCTAGTTGTCAGCTGCCCTTTCACAGCAGTCACTGGATTTCTCCAGTTTATCAGTTGAGCTCATAGGACTAGATAATACAATCCCTCAGATTAATCACCACTTAGTGTTGAGTGGGGAGTGTGGGGGGTTAGGGGCAAAATCTTCACTGGGGTCTTCAGATGGGCACCCTCCTTCATTGGTGTTTCGTTGATAGGCTCACAACACCTCCGGAGGGCTCAACGGCGACATCTGCCGTCCCAGGTGCGCTCCCTTCTACCTTTACCCCTAAATCTTATCCAAGATGGCGGCGCCCGGAAGGGCTGCGACCTCGAGGAGCTCCTGCTAAAGATGGAACATTTGGCAGAAATACCGGACAATTCTACAAACTTTATGAATGGCTCACATCGTGGTCACTCCGTGATCACGTACGACCGCCAGACACTTCTGGATGTGGACATATCGGGCCGTTTTGGACTGATAGACGCGTGCGTGCTAGACTTGCTAACTAGCATGGGAATAATTCGGCGGCTACATCCAGCGGCCTGTCAAGCAGTGGAGTATAGTAGCAGCGGGGGCCGTCCACGGAGCAGACGCCAGCGGTGTGATCGGAAACGCGGATGCCGAGCGGGGCTAAAAAAAAGCAGAATGCTAATCCCCACAGAACACCACTTCCCTCCATCCTGCAGCCAGATTTAAATGGAACGATGTGAGGTTACTGGTCTGGGTAAGGAGTCAGTTAAATTAGAACAAGTTAAGGAGTCAGTTAAATTAGAACAAGTTTTTTCTGCTTTGAGTGTTTCAGAGTTGGACATGTGTTCTACCGAGGTGGCCAACCACTATGCGTGCAGTTTATCAAAGCAACAAACAAACAATCGGAAAATCCCCGTTACTGAGGTGGCTAACCATGATGAGTGCAGTTTATCAAAGCAACAATCAAACAATCGGAAAATTCCCGTCGTATCAATTCCTAGATATGGTCGTAATTATACTAAATGCACTGGGCATAATAAACACAACATTATTAATATTGCTACTACGGATAATTTGATCAAAAATTCCTTAAAACAGCCCACTACCTATAATATAGGTTTTTTAAACATAAGATCATTGTCTCCCAAAACGTTGTTAGTTAATGATATCATCAGAGACAACAATCTTAACGTCATCGGTCTCAGCGAAACCTGGCTTAAACCAAACGACTTTTTTGCGCTAAATGAGGCATGTCCTCCTAACTTTACACATGCGCATATTGCCCGTCCGCTTAAAAGGGGTGGGGGGGTCGCACTAATATACAACGAAAACTTTAACCTTAGTCCTAACATAAATAATAAATATAAATCGTTTGAGGTGCTTACTATGAGGTCTGTCACACCTCTGCCTCTACACCTGGCTGTTATCTACCGTCCCCCCAGGGCCCCTATTCGGACTTTATCAATGAATTCCCAGAGTTCGTTGCTGATCTAGTGACACACGCCGATAATATAATCATAATGGGGGACTTTAATATCCATATGAATACCCCATCGGACCCACCGTGCGTAGCGCTCCAGACTATAATTGATAGCTGTGGTCTCACACAAATAATAAATGAACCCACGCATCGCAACGGTAATACGATAGACCTAGTGCTTGTCAGGGGTATCACCGTTTCCAAAGTTACGATACTCCCGTATACTAAAGTATTGTCCGATCATTACCTTATAAAATTCGAGGTTCAGACGCATGTTCGTCAAACTAATAATTATAATAACTGCTATAGCAGCCGCAACATTAATACGGCCACAACGACAACTCTTGCTGACCTACTGCCCTCGGTAATGGCACCATTCCCAAAATATGTGGGCTCTATTGATAACCTCACTAACAACTTTAACGACGCCCTGCGCGAAACCATTGATAACATAGCACCGCTAAAGTTAAAAAAGGCTCCAAAAAATCGCACCCCGTGGTTTACAGAAAAAACTAGGGCTCAGAAATTATTATGTAGAAAGCTGGAACGCAAATGGCGCACGGCTAAACTTGAGGTGCACCATCAAGCATGGAGTGATGGTTTAATAACTTATAAACGCATGCTTACCTTAGCTAAAGCTAAATATTACTCAAATCTCATCCACCGTAATAAAAACGATCCTAAATTTTTGTTTAGTACGGTAGCATCGCTAACCCAACAAGGGACCCCTTCCAGTAGCTCCACCCACTCAGCTGATGACTTTATGCAATTCTTTAGTAAGAAAATTGAAGTCGTTAGAAAGGAGATTAAAGACAATGCGTCCTAGCTACAACGGGGTTCTATTAACATTGAATGGAATTCTAGCGATATTACGGAGATGAAAGAAGGCCGTTTTTGTAACGCTTTTAATGTGTGACTCAAAGGAGAGAGTTGGGTCGAAGATAATACCCAGATTCTTTACCGTGTCGCCTTGTTTAATTGTTTGGTTGTCAAATGTTAGAGTTGTATTATTAAATAGAGGTCGGTGTCTAGCAGGACCGATAATCAGCATTTCCGTTTTTTTGGGCGTTGAGTTGCAAAAAGTTAGCGGACATCCATTGTTTGATTTCATTAAGACACGCCTCCAGCTCACTACAATCCGGCGTGTTGGTCAGCTTTAGGGGCATGTAGAGTTGGGTGTCATCAGCATAACAGTGAAAGCTAACACCGTATTTGCGTATGATGTCACCTAGCGGCAGCATGTAGATGCTGAAGAGTGCAGGGCCAAGGACCGAACCCTGGGGAACTCAGCACGTTACCTTAACGTAGTCCGAGGTCACATTGTTGTGGGAGACGCACTGCATCCTATCAGTAAGATAAGAGTTAAACCAAGACAGGGCTAAGTCTGACATACCAATTCGTGTTTTGATACGTTCTAATAGAATATTATGATCGAAAGCAGCGCTAAGATCCAGGAGCAGCAACATAGATGACGCATCAGAGTCCATCGTTAGCAATAGATCATTAGTCATTTTTGCGAGGGCTGTCTCCGTAGAGTGATTTGCCCTGAAACCGGATTGAAAGGTTTCACATAGACTGTTAGACGCTAAGTGTTCATTTAACTGCTCCGCAACAATTGTTTTGTGGATTTTTGAAATAAAGGGAAGGTGAGACACCGGTCAGTAGTTTACCATGAGGTCAGGATCGAGGTTAGGTCTTTTAAGGAGAGGATGAATAACCGCTTTTTTGAATGCTAGGGGAACAGTGCCCGTTAAAGTTGTTAGTGAGGTTATCAATAGAGCCCACATATTTTGGGAATGGTGGCATTACCGAGGGCAGTAGGTCAGCAAGAGTTGTCTTTGTGGCCGTATTAATGTTGCGGCTTCCATAGCAGTTATTATTATTATTAGTTTGACGAACATGCGTCTGAACCTCGAATTTTATAAGGTAATGATCGGACAATACTTTAGTATACGGGAGTATCGTAACTTTGGAAACGGTTATACCCCTGACAAGCACTAGGTCTATCGTATTATCGTTGCGATGCGTGGGTTCATTTATTATTTGTGCAAGACCACAGCCATCAGTTATAGTCTGGAGCGCTACGCACGGTGGGTCCGATGGGGTATTCATATGGATATTAAAGTCCCCCATTATGATTATATTATCGGCGTGCGTCACTAGATCAGCAACAAACTCTGAGAATTCACTGATAAAGTCCGAATAGGGCCCTGGGGGGCGGTAGATAACAGCCAGGTGTAGAGGCAGAGGTGTGACAGACCTCATAGTAAGCACCTCAAACGATTTATATTTATTATTTTTGTTAGGACTAAGGTTAAAGTTTTCGTTGTATATTAGTGCGACCCCCCCCACCCCTTTTAAGGTGACGGGCAATATGCGCATTTGTAAAGTTAGGAAGACATGCCTCATTTAGCGCAAAAAAGTCGTTTGGTTTAAGCCAGGTTTCGCTGAGACCGATGACATTAAGACTGTTGTCTCTGATGATATCATTAACTAACAACGTTTTGGGAGACAATGATCCCATGTTTAAAAAACCTATATTATAGGTAGTGGGCTGTTTTGGGGAATTTTTGATCAAATTATCCGTAGTAGCAATATTAATAATGTTGTGTTTATCATACCCAGTGCATTTAGTATAATTACGACCATATCTAGGAATTGATACGGCGGGAATTTTCCGATTGTTTGTTTGTTGCTTTGATAAACTGCACGCATCATAGTTGGCCACCTCCGTAGAACACATGTCCAACTCTGAAACAATCAAAGCAGAAACAACTTGTTCTAATTTAACTGACTCCTTACCCAGACCAGTAGTCTCGCATCTTCCATTTAAATCTGGCTTCAGGATGGAGGGAAGTGGTGTTCTGTGGGTATTAGCCTTCTGCTTTGTTTTTAGCCCCGCTCGACACCCGCGTTTCCGATCACACTGCTGGCGTCTGCTCCGTAGACAGATCCCGCTGCTACTCTACTCCGCTGCTTCACAGGCCGCTGGATGTAGCCGCCGAAGTATTCCAGTGCTAGTTAGCAGGTCTAGCAAGCACGCGTCTATCAGTCCAAAACGGCCCGATATGTCCACATCCAGAAGTGTCTGGCGGTCGTACGTGATAACGGAGTGACCACGATGAGAGCCAGCCATAAAGTTTGCAGAATTGTCTGGTATTTCTGCCAAATGTTTCATCTTTAGCAAGAGCTCCGCGATGCTTCAGCCCGTCCGGGCGCCATCTTGGAATTATCAAGTGTTATAGTGTTGATAACTGTTGATAAATGGTGGTAGGGCTAATTTAACTGAGACGGGGTTGATAATGGCCCTCAATGGTAAAGGGCCCTACAAAACGGGGTGCAAGTTTGCGTGATGGTACCTCAAGATGAAGGTCCTTAGTACATAGAAATATTTGTTGTCCTGGAGAGTAAACAGGTGCTTGGATGCGTCGCCGGTTGGCACTGTTGCACATCCTTTCAGATGACTTAAGAAGCGACGCTCGAGCAGCTTTCAATATATGATGGCACTTTTTAATGTGTTTTCGGGAAGATGGGACAGATGCTTCCAACTCCTGTTGAGGAAACATAGGACGTTGGTACCCAAGGGAGCACTCGAATGGTGATAACCCAGTTGCAGAACTATTCATGGGGTTATAGGCAAACTCGACCCAAGGAAGAAACTTGCTCCAAGAAGATGGTTGTCGAGCGGAGATGCAGCGCAACATTGTCTCCACACTTTGGTTAGCTCTCTCATTCTGACCATTGCTCTGCGGGTGATAGCCAGAAGTTAGACTGACCATGGCCCCAATACCTTTGCAGAAGGTCGGCCACATCCTGGAAGTGAACTGGGGACGGTCCGAAACAATGTCCACCGGAATGCCATGTTGTTTAACTATATGATTAGTGAGTATGTCAGCCAATTCAGAGGAAGAAGGGAGTTTGGGAAGTGGAACAAAATGTGCAGCTTCAGAGAATCGGACAATAAATGTGAGTGTGACGGTATTACCTTGAGAAGACGGAAAACCAGTAATGAAGTCCAAGGAGATGTGAGACCATGGAGGACTGGGGACGGGGAGAGGATACAGTAGTACAGCTGGTGGTCTGTGGGACGGTTTATTTCGAGCACAAGTACTGCATGCGGCGATAAATTCGCGGGTATCCTGGGCCATGGATGGCCACCAGAATCGCCGGGGAATGAATGACAGTGTGCGTTGAAACCCCGGATGGCACGAAAACACGCTGGAATGTCCCCACTCCTATACTTGTGGACGTAGATCCCTGTGCACCAAGAGTTTGTTGGGAGGTCCGCCACCTGGCCCCGGATTCCTTTTCAGGGAGTCTTGGACAAGATCCTCCACTTTCCACGTGAACATGCCGATAATCCTGGAGGGGGGAAGAATAGTTTCTTCAGAAGTCTTGTCGATGGTTTCCCCCGAGAACAAGCGAGAGAGTGCATCAGCTTTGGTATTGCGGGATCCTGGTCTGTAAAATAGAAAAAAATCGAAGCAACCAAAGAAGCAACCAACGGGCCTCTCGATCGATGAGTCTTTTGGCTGATCGATTATAAAGGAGATTACGGTGATCAGTGAGCACTTGAAACTGATGATTAGCCCCTTCCAACCAATGGCTCTATTCTTTCAATGCCTCGTAAACAGCAAGTAACTCACGATTACCAGCATCATAATTACGTTCGGCACCGGATAATCGTCTGGAGAGATAAGCACAAGGATAGATCTTGCCGTCTAGTTTGGCGCGTTGAGGAAAGTATGGCTCCGACACCTGAATCGGATGCGTCTACCTCAACTATGAAGGGGCAGTCCTGGTCCGGGTACACCAGGATAGGTGCCGAGATGAAGCTTCTCTTCAGGCTCCAAAATGCCATGCCTGCTTCCCGGTTCCACTGAAAAGATATATTGGTAGTCGTAAGTGCGTGAAGGGGTGCTGCCAACTTACTAAAATCCTTGATGAAACGTCTGTAGAACCCCGCAAATCCCAGAAAGCGACGTAATTTGGTCCGGTTTGAGGGTTGTGGCCATTCCACCACCGCCTTCACCTTCTTGGGGTCAGCCCTGACGTGTCCCTTTTCAATGACAAACCCGAGAAATTCCACAGAAGATGAATGAAACTCACACCTTTCAGCTTTCACGAACAAACAGTTCTCCAGTAGCCGTTGAAGGACAAGGCGGACGTGGTGCTGGTGTTCCTGAAGGTTTTTAGAAAAAACGAGTATGTCATCTAGGTAAACCACCACAAATCGATCAATCATATCCCTCAGTATGTCATTTACCAGGGCCTGAAAAACTGCAGGAGCATTAGTAAGTCCAAAAGGTATGACCTTATACTCAAAGTGTCCCAGATGTATGTTAAATGCTGTTTTCCATTCATATCCTTCCCTGATGCGGACCAGATGGTATGCATTGCGAAGATCTAACTTCAAGAAAATGGTGGCAGGTGTGAGAGGTTGAAAAGATGAACTAAGCAAAGGTAGAGGATACTTGTTCTTGATAATAGTACTGTTAAGTTGGCGGTAGTCGATGCAGGGACGAAGTGAACCATTCTTTTTGTTAACGAAAAAAAAAACAGCGGCCACAAGGGAGAGTAGCATTGGGAATGACATCGATAGCGCAATCATAAGGTCTGTGAGGTGGAAGAGACAGCGCTTGTTCTTTACTGAACACTGCGGCAAGATCCTGGTAATTCTTGGGGAGCCCCCCGTTCTCTCTCTTCAAGAGATAGTTTTTTTTTCCAAGATGGCGCTGCTGTAGTGGCTGCTGTAGGCAGGAGCTCTGTGCTCTTGTGTCATTCTTTTGTGTTTCCCTCTTGT
Organism: Nerophis ophidion; assembly: GCF_033978795.1. Classification (NCBI taxonomy): domain Eukaryota; kingdom Metazoa; phylum Chordata; class Actinopteri; order Syngnathiformes; family Syngnathidae; genus Nerophis; species Nerophis ophidion. The sequence goes on from NC_084622.1 coordinate 23,530,680, forward strand.
TTTCATGTGGTATTATATTTTTTTTGCATTTTGGTCCGGGACCCTTTGGGACTGTGTGACAAGGGGTGGCACTTTCGTGACCTCTGTGGTGCTTTTTTTGTGGACTTCTGGATCTGCCTCCCGGGAGCCTTTTGGCCATGGAGACCAGCTGCAGGGTCTCTGCTACACCAGAGTCTGTTTGGATGTACTGAAGGAGATGCGGATGAGGGGACAGGACTGTGGAGCTAGCACTGAGCGCTGGGACGGAGAGGCTTCGCGGTGTCTTGACTGGGTGAGCAGGTGTCGGACACCTCAGTCACCTTGGACGTATCCTCGCTCATCCATGCGGACTGGACACTGGCTGAGAGTGGAGTCGGCTGTCTTGGTTGCCTTGTTGGGTCTGTTTCTGTCTCTGTCCATGCTCCCTCCTCCCCAGCGGACGATGGCGTGCAACACCGCAGAGGCCACCACAGTGGATATGTTTCTTTTACTTTTTATTCATAGCTGTATGTAGAAGTGTCTGGTTGTATCTGCTGCTTTAATGTCTTTAATGTCCTTTGTGTTCTTTGATGTTTGATGTTTCCCTCTTACACACATGTAAGATGTATGTGTACTATGGCTATGAGTTGTTCTTTTCCATTGGCCTTAGTCTACACCCCCACTCCAGGGCCTAGGCTAAGACCGATTTTTTATTTTTTTATTTTATTTTAATCTTCTATTTTTTTCCATGTGTTTGCATGGAAGACTATGTGTGGAATTTATCATATGTAGATAATGTGAGGTTTGTTGAGATGCGTGTTGGATGAAAAGGAGTGTCCAAATGCGAGAGGGAGCAAGCCAGAGGGAGTCCAACGGCCATGCGAGTGGCCAGAGGCAGGAGAGCGAGTCCAAAGTCCAAAACCAGGTCTTGGGATCCAGGAAGGCAAAGCAGGGCCAGGAAGGAAGCAGCGGAGGTGACACGAACACTGTGGAAGAATAGGAGAAGCAGGATCAGGAAAAACACAAGGGCACAAGGAAATAGTCACAAGTAATCTCAGGAGGAAGTCGTAGACACGCAGCTTACAACGGTAGTTTACGTTCCGACATCGAGGAGTCAGCGTCGGCCATCTTTATACTGCCCTCCTTCATCAACGTCAGGTGTGTCAGGCGAGGACTGTCGCCGGCTGCGCCGGAGAGTGGGCGTGGTCCGCTTGATGAGCGTGGTGGTGTTTCTGGAGTTGCCAGCGAAGCCTTTGCGTGCACTTGCAGCAACGGGAAGCCCAGAATGTGTTTTTGACACAACACACAAAGCGGAAGCATGTAGATGCTGAAGAGTGCAGGGCCAGGAACCAAACCCTGTGGAACTCCTCACGTAACTTAAACATACTCCGAGGTCACATTGTTATGGGAGACGCGTGACAATGTACTATAAACAACTGCTATATTTTGATTTTATTACTTAATTTAATAATGTACAGAATTTATATTTGATAGTGTCCAAGGTCCACAGTTAAGTTAGTTACTCTCTGGATATTTGTCACCATAGCTACAGCAGCTGTGGTATTGACTGCTCTCTATGGTGTGAAGAGCTAGCACAAGAAATGCACCTCTGAACGCTGGTCGTTTATACTTAGGAGAGTCTACTTCCACGTTATCTCCTGCAGGCTGCTTCTCCATCAAACACACCATCAGCAGCTGCTTCATATTATCATTGATTAATGTCTGACATTTATATATTATTTTAATGTCCTAGCTGGTGAAAAAAAGGTGGCTCCTACTGCTTCAGTATGGTGCCGAGTCTGCAGACTAGCGTTGCAACGCTCAAACTGCCTTGCCATGTCGGCCTCACAGTAGGACATAGTTTGATTATTTCTTTAATTTATTGAATTCTTCTGGAAAACGATCTTTTGCTATACGCTAATGCTAGTGAGTAAGACCAGAGGTTCGGGAGTGGATTTTACTGGGTTCTTTTTGACAATCACTGTGACAACTAGCGGTGGGGAGGCTTGTCACTCAAATAAGTTGAGGTGCCACTGTCCTACATAGTTTAAACCTCAGAGAAATAATATTCACTGCTATAACTTTTTTTCCCCTAATCTTTATTTTTATATAAGTTATTATAATAAAATACATGTAGTTTTAATTGTATATGATTATAACTTTTTTCTTATTATATTTACTTTTCTTCATAATTGGCTGTGATAAATCACTTGAACACTATACCGTATTTTTTGGACTATAAGTCGCAGTTTTTTTCATAGTATGGCCGTGGGTGCGACATATACTACGGAGCGACTTATGTGTGAAATTATTAACACATTACCGTAAAATATCAAATAATATTATGTATCTAATTCGCGGAAGAGACGAAGAAAATGTCAGCAATCGTCACACACATGTCAGCAATCATCACATACAAGTCAACCAATAAGAATTTGGCGGGGGAGGGTCATGGCAGAAGTGCATTGTGGGTCATGGAATGCTAACTGCTATAAGCTATTAAAATGGATCATTTCATTGTTGGCGGTAACTTATAAAAACTGAGAAGGGCTGAACAAATATTGGACCGAAAAGGAAATCATGTACAGCATATTACAAGCTGACGTAGTGAAATATGCAGCAGAAAACGACAAGAGGAAGCGGCGCATACCTTTGGAGTTGGCAGAGTTGTTTAGAAGCAACATCGAAGAAGAAGATTTCATGGGATTTAACAATTAGGAGTGACAGATTGTTTGTTAAACGTATAGCATGTTCTATATGTTATAGTTATTTGAATGACTCTTACCATAATATGTTACGTTAACATACCAGGCACCTTCTCAGTTGGTTATTTATGCGTTATATAACGTACACTTATTCACCCTGTTGTTCACTATTCTTTATTTTAAATTGCCTTTCAAATGTTTATTCTTGGTGTTGGATTTTATCAAATAAATTTCCCCCAAAAATGTGACTTATACTCCAGTGTGACGTATATATGTTTTTTTCCTTCTTTGTTATGCATTTTTGGCCGGTGCGACGTATACTCCGGAGCAATTTATAATCCGAAAAATACGGTACTAGTAATGTGTGTAATATCCATTTCGTTTCAAGTTTAAGATACTAAATATGGTCCCTCCCACTACAAAGAAAATATACTAATAATAATGATGATAATAATAACTTCCTGCATGTGCTCTTTGGAAATGGAAAGGTACCCAATACACATGTGTTCCACAAGTCACAGAGGAGTCTCTGACCTTATTATACATGTGTATGCACCACATTACAAGTCTGCTCACACTGAAAAATTAGCATTTCAGTGCCAGCTGTAATTGTTAGCCATAATGGTGCTGGATTGGGAATCAATAAAAAGCTCTGAATCCTGTGTCACTGGTGACCTTTTGTTTGCGCACTGCCAATGACATTTCAAGCTGAAACATCCCCGTGGATAAGCACACGTCAGGTGGTTTGGGTATAGCATTCTTGGCAATATTCATGTCTGCCTGGTGGAGCATACTGATGAAATGTGTATGCTCTGTTCTGTACAGGAATATCTTTTTTAATGTGTATAAACATCTGTTTGCTTGAGGCATATTGAGGTCTTCTAAGCAATTTGACCCAAACTCTTAGGCACCATACTTTCCTCTCCTTCACCTTAACCCTTGCCCTTTTTTCATCCTCTCCCCAAGAAGTATTTGTGGCTGCATCATGCGGACCTATGCCCCAGTGTCAGTACCATATGCCAGCCTCGCCCAAGGACACCAGCCAGGTGCTGGGCACGCTCTCACCCCAGCTCGGCCACAACAGCACTGCCTCCTGGCATCGCGCTTCTTGTGCCAACTGTTAATCTGCACATATCTCTCATTCTCAGCTAGACTCTCCTATTAACATAAAAATGAATAGTTCTTGTTTTATTCACAGAATTTGCTCAACCCACAGCAGAGAATATTTGTTGACAGTTGCTGTTCTCCTCCCTCGTTTTTGCTCCTAAGATGTTTTCCCTAGAGATGCAGTCTGGGCTGAGCTCACCTTCTGAGTCGGGCTGTGCTGATGTCTTTACTGGAAGTGAACTGAGTCACTCTGAACATGCAGATAGAAGTCAAAGGTTCATCCATTTTGTTATGCTAGACTGACCATACGTCCTCTTTTCCCTGGATATGTCCTCTTTTGCGGGGCTGTCCGGGCGGGGTTTCTTAAATGCCTCAAATGTCCGGCATTTTGAGTCAGGGTTGCTGTATTTTAAATGCACATGCAGGGTTAAGAAGGGGTTAAAAACTAAACAAATTGTGAGGGAGGGGCAGAGGCAGAGAGAGCGAGGGAGTGGATTGAATGATTGGTTGATTGAAACTTTTATTATTAGATTAGTAGATCAAACTGTCATTGCTCAAAACATAATATTGAATCAAAATCATTGTTATTATGAATTATTGACTTATCCAATGTTCCGATTACGTCACATCAAATATTCCACTTTGAAAAATATTTTTGGTGGAAGATTTTGCATATTTTGTGTGTGTGCCATAAAAAACATAGTTTTGTTTGACAAAAAGGGCGGACAACAAACAAAAAAACAACATAAAAAAAACTAAAACATTTTAAAATGAGGAATAGATGTGAAGTTGATGTAGACTCTAGAGATTTAAGCGTTACATATAAAATGTATGTATGCCCTGGCACACCATTATCATCATTTCATGACCGAAGCAAAACAATGTTTTACACTTTTAAACTGAAATTAGTACACCTACAACTTATTAAATCAAAACACTTTTAAAAAACAACCAGCAGTGGTAAAGTTTGGATCCATGAAGGAATGAAGAAAGTGAATGAATGTTTATAACAGACTACATTTACATATACATACAAATGTGTCTTATTATCTTATTATTTCTTTTAATGAATTAAGTACGTTTATGACAACCTTTTTCCAAAACACAATATAGAATGTGAGATATAACAGAACAATGCATACGTTTATCATTTGTTTTCAAACCGCTTACAAAAAGTGGGACCTCAAAAATGTACTGTGGGACCCCATTTTTATGACTTAAAGGGTACATGAGACCCCATTTAGAAAATTCCTAGCACCAACACTTTTTTTAAGAGAGGAGAAAAATGCTTTATTTAAATAAATGTATTATCTATGAAGCAAGTTCAAGTATCATTGGCAAATTTTCACCTAATCCCGGCCTTGGCACGTATATATGTGTCCTTTTTTGGGGATTTCCGAATATGGTCAGCCTAGTTATGCTGGTCGACCATTATATTTTCCTATAGCTCCAGTTTCAAAATATCACCATTATAAAACAGGTTCAGTGCAAAAATAAGTGAACAGCTGTAAAGCACTCCCATATAGTCCAGCAGCACATTAGGAGGCTATTCAGCACATAGATTTAAATAAATGGGTGCGTGAGAATCATATTTATTTGTCCACGTTTTAAAGGGGAACTGAACTTTTGGGGGAATTTGGCCTATAATTCACAATCCTTATGTAACAAAAGCACACACATAAATGCGATCAAAAGTTTGCTTACAATGGAGCAGACTCGGACAAAGTACGGCCCGCGGGCCACATGCGGCTCATTAAGATTTTCAATCTGGCCCGCCGAACATTCTACATAATTTTTTTTGACCTTTAACATCAAAACTGTCGGCGCCATTATGATGTGCAGTGCGGTTTTAAAAATGACCGTAAATCTTGAACTATAGAAAGCATTTAAATGGTTGAAATCTGTGCTTTTGAGTGTTATAGGAGTTATTACGGTAATCTATGTCACATTAGCTCAGACGAGGAACAAAGCAGAGTGGGCGGGGTTTGTTGTCAGAGCAGCCAGCCCGAAACGCATGTGTCAGGAACAGATGCGTAAGAACATTTGTACAACACATTTCTGTATAAAAATGATAATATAGCATATTGAAGGTATTTATTAACCTTTGCATTCATATTTTCTTGATTGTAAAAGATGTCTATCAAGGAGCTGGTCTGAGAAGTAAAAGAGGAGCAATGTTCATATGTTGTTAATATTCAGTGTTTTATTGTGCATTGTTAATATTGTACATTTCTTCCTTTTCATGTACATTTGGTTGTCCTATTCAATAAAAAACTGTAAAATTCCATTCTGTTTTTTTTAGGTGGTCTGTCATAACTTTTTTTTAAATTATATCGGACATTGTGACTTTTGGTATTAGTGTTCCTGAAAAAAAGGGACCCAAACACACTTACTGTACAGCAGGTTTTTACAGCTAAATGTGTACATGTCATTTATACACACATACACTTTGGCCCCCCCAGACACATTTTTCCTCTCAATGTGGCCCCCGGGTCAAAATATTTGCCCAGCTCTGTAATAGAGCGTATGGGAGTTGCTCTACTCTGCTCATAAACCGCTTTAAAAAAAAATACATCCAAACACCTCCATTAAGGTTTTATACCTACACTGTAAGTATATATGTAATGTAGTAACAGGCACATTTATAATAAGATTTAATATTTACATATTTTGCTCAATTTTAGTGGTTCATTATGTTCAAAATTGCATGACAAGATTCACTTTTTTCCTTCTTCATCACTTTGATTGATTGATTGATTGAGACTTTTATTAGTAGATTGCAAAGTACAGTACATATTCCGTACAATACGTTTTTCAGCTTGTTTAACAGTTAATCAATTCATGGTAACTACTCACTGTAGACTTCATGAAAGACACATCTTCTAGCACAGAATAAATGCATGTTGGATGATGCCCTCATCCTTCTACTATGACGGTGAGAGGCATTATTTATGATCGACAATAAACTTTCACAAGCTCCAAAGCGAGAAAGCAGCTCACTCGCCAATGTCAATATAACAGCACAAGCAAGTTAGTCTCTGTAATCATGGTGCCGCTATAAATAATTTGTTTGCGTTAGTGCTTATAACAGGCCTGAGCAGTTAATTTGACTGGGGTGGCCAAACTTTGAGAAAAAAAATCTAACTTTCTAGGAACACCAATGCAAAACCTCAAAATAATGACTGATTAAATGCTAAACACGTTATGACAGACCACCTTAAAAAAACAAATGGAATAGTATTTTTTTCACTGAAGGAGACACCCAGAATGTACATGAAAATAACAAATGTGGGTTTTACAATATTGACTATGAATGATAAAACTGAATATTGACAACATATGAACATCACAACCACTCTTGATCAACATATTTTACAATCAAACAAAACGCAACAAAAATGCAACAAATACAGTAAAATATGAACGCAAAGGCTAAAAAAAACAACACCTACAATCTGATATATCTGATATATCACTAAGCTTTAGAACTTTGTTGTGAAAATCTCCTTCCGCGCCTGTCCCTGAGACCTGCATTTCAGGCTGGCCACTCTGAACACGCCACACTCACACTGCTTGGTGCTCCGTGTGAGCTGAAGTGATGTAGATTACCATAGTAACTAGTAGGGGTGTGGGAAAAAATCGATTCGAACACAAATCGAATCGTTTACGTTGTGCGATTCAGAATCGATTCTCTTTTTTTTTTTTTGAATCGATTTAATTTTCATTTATTTATTTTTTTTTTTAAATCACTCCAACAAACCACTACACAGCAATACCATAACAATGCAATCCAATTCCAAAACCAAACCTGACCCAGCAACACTGCAATAAACAGCAATTGAGAGGAGACACAAACACAACACAGAACAAACCAAAAGTAGTGAAACAAAAATGAATATTATCAACAACAGTATCAATATTAGTTATAATTTCAGCATAGCAGTGATTAAAAATCCCTCACTGACATTATCATTAGACATTTATACAACATAATAAAAAAGAACAATAGTGTCACAGTGGCTTACACTTGAATCGCATCTCATAAGCTTGACAACACACTGTGTCTAATGTTTTCACAAAGATAAAATAAGTCATATTTTTAAAACAAATTTACATTATTGCAATCAGTTGATAAAACATTGTCCTTTACAATTATAAAAGCTTTTTTTTAAAAAAAATGTCTACTACTCTGCTAGCATGTCAGCAGACTAGGGTAGATCCCGCTGAAATCCTATGTATTGAATGAATACAGAATCGTTTTGAATCGGAAAAATATTGTTTTTGAATCGAATCGAATCGAAAAAATCGATATATTATCGAATCGTGACCCCAAGAATCGATATTGAATCGAATTGTGGGACAACCAAAGATTCACAGCCCTAGTAACTAGTATATCATGCCAAAGCGCAGATTCCAACCATTGAAATACTTTGTATAATCCAAGACTTACGGTCATTTGAAAACACCACTGTACATCATAATGGCGGCGACAGTTTCCATCTTAAAGATCTAAAAAAATTATTTGAGAATGTCCGGCGGGCCAGATTTAAAAAGCTCAACGTGCCGCATGTGGCCCCCGGGCCTTAATGTGGCCAGGTCTGGCTTATAATAACAATATCACTGATTCTTGGTTATTATTCAAGTCACAAAATGTAAGTGGAGTATTGTTGGCAATTTTTGGATGCAAATCTAGAGAGATTTATGAGCAGAATAGAGGACTTCCCATTAGCTTTATTGTAAGCGAACTTTATTTTATGTTTATTTACGAGTTTGATTGCATTAAAAAATACAAATGTCTTCTCTTCTCTAATAATAAATATTGAACTATTGGCAAAAAAAAAAAAAAGCGCAGTTCCTCTCAAAGGCTTCTGTTCAAAGTGTGCAGTACAGGATAATTTATAGCCATTTAAAGTACTTGTTATTTCCCCCTTTAAATCCACACACTTCTTACTATGCTTCCTCAAGAACCACTGTTACTAGATATTGTAATTTTAGTGTAACATCTTACGAAATTACCAATGTTGACAGGGACTCTGCTACCTCACCAGGTGAAGATCTTTTCTCACTTAATAAAAAAAAGGTTTCTTGCTTCAGGAGGCCACTAAGATTTTAAATGTAATAGTTGCCTCTCCACATTATTGTGCCAACACTCCATTCTTTTACAGGATCACAAAAATATACAAGCTATATGCTCTCAAAGGTTATCATGATACATTTTGCCAGATATTTGACTGCTCCGTTTACCATCTTTTTTCTTCTTTTATGGCTTGTGATGAAACTGCAAGATGCTTTTATCGGACTTGCTAGACTGGGTCCTGGTGCTCAAGGTCATAACGTGTGACTGCACAGGAGATACTTCATGCATAATGTATACAATATAGCATTCATCAATAATTAGCACTAACAGGAAAGTATGCCCCCAGATTTGGCCCTGATTTGTGTCTAATTTACATAAATATAATGGCACACAAGAGAGTGTCAAGCCCGAAGTCTGTGCTCCCCCTTGGGGGGGTGGGGGGTGCAAAAGTGATAATTGTCATAGAGTCACTTCTGTTCTCATGTCCAGACCACAAACTAGACCATGTGACTAAAAGTAATGACTTTTACAAATAAATGTGACTTACTTATTATTGACCCTGAAAGGGTTTTGAAAAACATTTTAAAAAATGACTATGCTGTAAGAATTTACCAGGATTTTACATTGTTTAACAGTATTTTTGCACAGTAAAATACTGTCTTCTGTAATGTCACAACAAATGACTGTAAATTCACACTGATTTGTATGCTGTTAAAACAGAGAGTAATTGACAAAACAAATACAGTCGTGAAGTTTACAGAATATACCGTAGTTGTAATTTTACTGTATTTAACTAGGAAATCATAATTGTGCCCTTACAGCATTTAGTTGTAACTTTGTTGAAATAAACTTTAAAATCACAGCTCTGCAGTTACAGTACAACACTTCAAAACCAGTGAAGTTAGCATGTTGTCTAATTCGTACATAAAAACAGAAAACAGTGATTTGCAAATCCTTTACAACTTATATTCAATTAAATAGACTGCAAAGACAAGATATTTAATGTTCGAACTGAGAAACTTATTTTTTTCGTTGCAAATAATCATTAAATTAGAATTTATTGGCAGCAACACATTGCAATAAGGTTGGCACAGAGGACTTTTTACCACTGTGTTACATAGCTTTTCCTTTTAACAACACTCCGTAAACGTTTGGAAACTGAGGAGAAAATTTTTTTTTAAGCTTTTCTGGAATGGAATTATTCTCCATTTTTGTTCGATGTACAGTTTAAGTTGTTCAACAGTCTTTGTTGTCGTATTTTACGCTTCTAATTGCACCACACATTTTCAATGGGAGACAGGTCTGGACTACAGGCAGGTCAGTCTAGTACCCGCCCTCTTTTTACTGTGAAGCCATGCTGTTGTAACACGTGGCTTGGCATTGTCTTGATGAAATAAGCATGGAGCGTCCACGATAACGTTGCTTGGATGGCAACATATGTTGCTCCAAAACCTGTATGTACCTTCCAGCATTACCTGCAAGTGGACCGTCAAAAAGAAGAAAAAGCAAATGAGATCAGCATATTTTTTTTTAAACTGCCAGAGGTATTAATTTAGCCATTTATATATATATATATATATATATATATATATATACATATATATATATATATATATATATATATATATATATATATATATATATATATATATATCTGCAATGCATCAGCTGAATCACAATAAAAAGCCTGATTATTAAATTAATACCCCTCTGACAGTATCTTTATCTTGGTAAAGTTAACATTTATAGTACAGATTGTATTATGCAGGTATACATGAGAAATTGACCACTTAGCGTAAATGTGTGATTACTTAGCAAATTAGAACTAGTCCCCCTGATCCAGGCAGCCATAAAAAGCATCCTGACTAATGGTGGTGATTTTGGAGGAGCGGGGGTTGTGGTTTGAGGTGGCAGTAATACATTATTTACAGGCGTGGGGTTGGAGACCTAAAGTGCCAGATTAATTTGTGTTTTCTCTTTTCAGTTGGGTGGAAGAATAAATGGGGACTGTCAGGCGCGCAGTAAAGTGCCATGTAATCATTTAGACAAGTGTTATTGCTGCAATGGAGCGACACGACTCTAGCGAGGCATGCAGGTCTGGCTGGGAAAGGTGGGTGGAGGCTGTGTAATTATCAGTAGTTCCAGCAATGATTGCTAAAATAGTCAAGTGTCCCATAGCACTGCAGGTGTGAGTGTGAGGCACCAGGACGGTGGAATATGAGTGCACATATTGACTGCATTGTATTTTAAGGCTTTTAAGGGAGAAAACTCCATCAACAATCTAATTTAAAAACATTCAGTTCCATACATTTTTCTGTCCTTCCGATGTTGCAATATGAGCTTGAAAAAAAATCACCCAAGCTCATTTTCACAGACATAGTGCGACATCCAGGCAAGCAGATGTTTACTCTCCTATTTCTGCATCCAAGCAACATGAACATGCAAACCTTTGTTGTGGTGAGAGAGTACAATATTTATTGGGCTGACATTCCCAAAGGCTAAATCCTGAGCTTATTTTCTGTGAAGCAAAGGAAACTTTGAAACATGCATTAAAGCGAGTGCGATAACAGACGTGAGTGATGTTTGCCAGGAGATATATTTTCTATTAACGCTCCCACAACTCACACAGGCAGATATTGCTGCAGTTTTATTTCCCATTTACTTTTTTTTCCAGTTGTTCTAAGGGTTGCACTTCATATACTGGAAAGAGGTTCCATAGCCTCCGTAGCAGAACCTCCAGGCTCTGTAACCACTTCTTCCTTCAGGCCGTAAAACGTTTGAACGCATCATAATAATCCCCTTAATTCCCCCCAAAACGGCTCAACTCGCTGGATTATAAAGACAATATAACATACATTCGTAAACGTGGATGCATATGCAAAAGTGCAATATATTTATCTGTACAGTAAATATATTTATATCTGCACCTTATTGCTCTTCTATCCTGCACTACCAAGAGCTAATGCAACGAAATTGTGTTCTTATCTGTACTTTAAAGTTCAAATTTGAATGACAATAAAAGAAGTGTAAGTCTAAGTCTCATACTTTTCAACATATCGATACAGATAACTTCTTGCTCCTCACGACCAATACTGATAACCAGTAACTTATTAATATCCATTATTTCTAAAATTTAGATTGAACTGTTTATGCAGGTAAGAATGGTGGATTTGATAAACTATGCCTGTGGATTTGTCCTGACACAAATGGTAAAGGTCTGGTCATCCAGCACCATCATTTCCATCATGAAATCACAACTCAGTTTTTGAGGCTGGGTCTGGTGAAGCTTTTAAAACACCGTTGTAGTGACACCCGCATTTCAGGTGGCCGATAAAGTTTGGTGTGTTGAATAATGATGGTAAATGTGATTTTTTTTTTAGTGACCCCACTCAATTCCTTTAATTCACTCAGCACAGATCGCATGTGCAGAACCTCACACGCGGTTCCCTTGATTCATTCAGCACAGAGCGCATGTGCAGAACGTTGCACATGATTGGCGCCTGCCCCATACACCGCAGGAAACACTGGCAACAATTAAAGACCTACTCAAACCCACTACTAGCGACCACGCAGTCTGATAGTTTATATATCCATCCATCCATCCATCCATTTTCTACCGCTTATTCCCTTTTGGGGTCGCGGGGGGCGCTGGCGCCTATCTCAGCTACAATCAGGCGGAAGGCGGGGTACACCCTGGACAAGTCGCCACCTCATCGCAGGGCCAACACAGATAGACAGACAACATTCACACTCACATTCACACACTAGGGCCAATTTAGTGTTGCCAATCAACCTATCCCCAGGTGCATGTCTTTGGAAGTGGGAGGAAGCCGGAGTACCCGGAGGGAACCCACGCATTCACGGGGAGAACATGCAAACTCCACACAGAAAGATCCCGAGCCTGGATTTGAACCCAGGACTGCAGGACCTTCGTATTGTGAGGTAGACGCACTAACCCCTCTGCCACCGTGAAGCCCAGTTTAGTTTATATCAATAATGAAATATTAACATTGCAACACATGCCAATACGGCCTTTTTAGTTTTCTAAATTGCAATTTTAAATTTCCCGGGAGTTTCTTGTTAGGTAGGTTAGGTAGGTCTTCATTGTCATTGCAACAAGTACAACAAAACTTTGTTGAAAACGTGGCGTAATGATGACGTACACACGTGACGTCACGGACTGTGAGGAAATATTTCCGCTGCGCACACACACAGCTAAAAGTTGTCTGCTTTAACCGCATAATTATACAGTATTTTGGACATCTGTGTTGCTGAATCTTTGCAATTTGTTCATTTCATAATGGAGACTATAAAGAACAATGATGTTGGTGGAAAGCGGGGGACTGCAGCTGTCTTTAGCACCGAGACACAGCTGGCGTTTCTTTGTTTGTTGTGAAAGCAGAGTGGTCAAGCGAACATGTTTTCTCTATGTCAACCAGCATGTTTTTGGATGGGTAAACTGCGATATATCTCTTACTGGAGACATCCGTGGATTATTCGTCGTTCTGCAGCAGCTGTGAGCTTGGCTTCTCGGCTTCTCTCTGAGACACAGTGTGTTCAACGCAGCCATTCGACCTCGAGGTATGTCTTTACAATCTTTACTTTACAATCTTTAAAATCTCACTACAACACTATTAAAACAATAAGCAGATAACGGATCTTCCAGAATTATGTACATGTGTCTAATTACATCTGAAACGCTCACACTGCCGTCGCCCGGAGCTGTCACTTTTTTTTTATTTATTTATTTTTTTTGTAGTCCGTCGCTATCAATATCCTCTAACACGAATCTTTCATCCTCGCTTCAATTAATGGGGAAATTGTCGCTTTCTCGGTCAGAATTGCTCGCGCTGCTGGCTTCCATGATTGTAATCAATGGGTGGATGTGATGAGTCCGACAATCTGTGACATCACGCGCACTACTTCCGGGAAAGGCAGGGCTTTTTTTAAGTTGCGAACTTTATCGTCGATTTTCTCTACCCAATCCCTTCAGCAAAAATAGGGCAATATCGCAAAATTATCAAATATGACACATAGAATGGACCTGCTATCCCCATTTAAATAAGAAAATCTGATTTCAGTAGGCCTTTAAAGCTTTTTGAGCAACATTCCCGTAAATTACGGCTATTAAAAGTGGACTCACCACCATTCAATGTGCACTGCAATAAAGACATCTATAGTCCACCTGCTTGTCAGTGACTGGTGGGTATATACATCAATACATAATCTGAATCCGAATAATTTTTTTGCCATTGTTTGAAAAACGGGTTCACAAACTACGAATTTTTCTTGGCACAATCGTGCAACATAAAACACATTATATTTATATTGTAAACACATTGTAACGTTGTGGTCGCATGTTTATGCGCCGGTCGTTCTCCTAAGATGCAGCAGGAACTCTGGAGACAAGGTGCAGGTGAGACAATGATTTAGTCACATAAATCATACAGGATACAAAATAAATAAAACTAACATGCCGAATGCACGGTAAGCAAAGCTAAGGAAGCTAGCGTGAAAGCTTAGCATAAGGAATTGAATAAGTAGACTTGTTGCATAGAAGCAAATAAGACAGCCAGACAGTGTGTGGCGAACGACAGGAATATGTAGCTCTCTGATTAGTGCCAAGGAGCAGGTGAGCGTCTCGAATACTAATGAGAGGCAGTTGAAACACCCATGGAAACCAAAACACACACCCAGGGGTGCTGAAAACAGAACTGAGGTAGACAAACTAACAGAACAAAACATACAAAGACGCCAATTCGGTTTTCAATGTTTCCTTCCTGACTTGCTGACGTCGATGGCCCCGCCCCTAGTGGCTAGTGAGTTAGTGTCACCGAATCATCGTTCGGGGACAAACGATGATTCCGAGAGACCCATGGTTCACTTTGTTGTTCGTTCACTCGGTATCTGTGATTCAGTGAGTCGACATTAAACACCCGCAGCAGCACATGCTGAACTCTCACACAGCAAGTGATTCAGCTCGGGCAGGAAGGGGAAGGGAGAAGCAAGGTGTGATGTCACGAAAACACTAAAATATAAACATAAGGTAAATACCTTTTGATAGTTATTTGCATCGGCTGTATTTGTATTTGGCCTGTACCTATTAAAAGTACCGAATTCAACACCCAACCTTAGTCACACCGTATTTTACAGACCATGGCGCTGATGAATGGTCTATTTTCTATCTTTTTTCATATGTCATAATGTAAAAAAAAATAATTCTAACTTCCTTGTGGTCTACATAACATGTAATAGTGGTTATTTGGCCAAAATGGTGCATAGATTCCATCCATTTTCTACCGCTTATTTCCTTTGGGGTCACGAGGGGCGCTGGTGCCTAGCTCAGCTACAATCGGGCGGAAGGCGGCGTACACCCTGGACAAGTTTCCACCTCATCGCAGGGCCAACACAGATAGACAGACAACATTCACATTCACATTCACACACTAGGACCAATTTAGTGTTGCCAATCAACCTATCCCCAGGTGCATGTCTTTGGAGGTGGGAGGAAACCGGAGTACCCGGAGGGAACCCACGCAGTCACGGTGAGGACATGCAAACTCCACACAGAAAGATCCTGAGCCCGGGATTGAACCCTGACTACTCAGGACCTTCGTATTGTGAGGCAGACGCACTAACCCCTCTGCCACCGTGAAGCCCCGGTGCATAAATTATATTTTAGAAATCATCTTCAAGCCGCTTTGTGAAATCACTTTAGGATGCGTCGTTTTGTGGGCGGTCTTATTTACACGGCTCATCTTTGTTGTAGCGGTGTAGTGTGCAAGGACAGGAATGGAAGAAATCTCAAAAGATGGAGCTAACTGTTTTAATGAGATTCCGACTTTACTTAAATCAATAACGGAGCAGCATCTCCTTATCCCCGGCTCACCAGTGCAATAATGCCAGAAATGTGTCCCGTAAAAAAATGTCCGACTGGAACTCTCAAATATGTTACAAACGCGCCGCATCGTGGATGCACGTGGAGAACCACCTCTCGGTGCACGGGATCACAGCAGGCAGAAATGAAGGTAAGAACAGGTTTTAATATAAAATTAAAAAAGAACACTTGTACAAGAGGTAAATAAAAATGTGCCAATGCACGGTAAGCAGAATACAAAACGTTAGAAAAAAGGCAGAGTTCAAAAAGTTCATAAAGCGCGAGCCGAGCGCGCAGAGGCTAAGCTACACTTAGCAGACAGAATACAAATAGACAAAAGTCACGTAACTGTTGCGGGTAGCAAACAAACTGGCCAGGCAGAACAGAGGTAGCAGGCGGGCTTAAATACAAAATCATAATCACAGACAGGTGTGCGCCTGGCACCAGTGCAGGTGAAACAAACGACGAAGCCATGGTGACGAATGTAAACAAGGAAGTGCTCAAATACTGGGATCGGCAGAGTCCAAAACGGGATCAAAATATACACAAAAGCAAACAACAAACGATCCATGAAGTGGATCGTAACATAATACCTAAAGTTCCTTGGGTTAATAATGTAAACTCACTTAACCGGTATGTTTTAGCACTTTCATGGCAGATATAAGCAAGAACTTTACACTACTTCATATTAGAAATGGCAACAGCGAAGGATGAATGTCCCATAACAAGAAGGTAGAGAAAAAGAAGAAGCTTATCGACTATGGTATTGGTACGGACTACAAAGGTGGAGCCGTGCAATGTTTCAGGTCTTATGTAGACGCTAAATACAGATCAGCAAGTACCAGAAGGTAAAAACATTTGCTTTTGCATAATATTGTGAAACAAAACACCAGATAATTAGTCTTACCTTATACAAACACCATAATAATACTCGTATGTTGAAGCACAGTACAATCAATCAAGTGGTGTGGCTTCATAGCTTACCAAAGTTGTACTAAAACATTTTGATAGAGCCTTGTGTAATGTTCTGTATTTTCAATGGAACATATAAAATGTTGGTGTTGTTTACTTGAGTCATATTGCAGTCTACACATATCTCTTACTGTATGTGTGACTGCCATCACATTGCAGTCTACACGTATCTCTTATGTTTGACTGCCATCTACTGGTCACATTTATTTCACAATTTATCACATAAAAGTGCTTTGAGATTGGTAAGCACAACCAGATTTATTCCGTACATTAGGCACACTGGGTTATAAGGCGCACTGTCGAGTTTTGAAAAAAAAATAAAAAAATTTAAGTGCGCCTTATAGCCTGAAAAATATGGTAATTCCACATATAGGACCGATAAATATGGAACATATAGTATTATTTACCAGTAGTTCTTCTGTAGTAATTCAAATAGATCCTACAGAGTTGCAATATTAGAAATAAATAAAAAAAAAACTATCTGCATTCACAAAATAACGATAAATAATAAAAATATGTTTTGTCTTCTCTGGTAAGTACTTCTTTTGTTCATCATTTGGATGAAAATCCTCAAGAAACATTGTCTTTAATGTTGCCAGGCAGACAGTGAGACAAAAAAATACTCCTCTTGATATTATTGCATGTAGGCTCCAGCGTCTCAGATATTTTAACGCTTACTCGGCAGACTAATGAGGCGGATTCAGAAGGTCCAAGGGGTGGGTTGAATGTCTTTGTTAGACAGACCAGCAGCCGCTTTCTTTGCAGGCTACTCCCAAGGGAGGCCTTACAGCATGCTTAATTGAATCAAGTGCACATAGCGCCTCCCTCCTCACAGTGCACATCCTCCCCATACTGAGTGAGAAGGGCAGCTTTGCTTTGATGCTTTTGTTCTTCTCAGAACCACGGACAGCACCAAGGGGGTTTCACTTCACACTGCAACTAGTTGTGGGATGGTATGTTAGCGCACGCTGTAGCTTTTTACAAAGCTGTTGCAAATCATTCCTAGCTTCTCACAGCCACAGTACCTAGCCTGAACTAATGATTAAAAAATGTGCACTCGATTGGGTTCCGAATGGACCGCAACAACATCAGTATTTGATTTATGTGTCGGTGGGCAGGTGGCCCTGACCAAGAGAGCAAATATTAGGGAGTCGAGACGGTGTGACTGCGCATAGCTTAACACCTTGTATTTCATCCCTTTTCATCTTTTCCACAAACACACCCAGGCTACCACAGAGCAAATGGACAAATGTCTCTGAAGCGTAAGCTGCAACATCTCTATGCCTGAGCTCAGTTCTTTAGGAGTTTTAGGTTTTAAGTGTTTTTTAATTTGGTTAGTTTCTCTGACATCTCTCCCTCCATGCCTGCATATGTGTCAACTGGTTCTTTGTCGTGTGCAACACAATACAGCAAAGTGTCATTTCCACTTGTGGTTTTATGGTCAGTCAAGAAAACCAAAATTTATACTCGTACAAGCATTTTTATTTTTTATCTTAAGACATGTTCCTCTTGCTGCTGCTGCTGTTTGTTGTTGTTGTTCAATTTTATTTCAAACATACATTATTCAGTTACAATATGATACAGCACATATTTCACAAATGTCCACTTTCGCATTCGATACATGTCAGAAAAGGGGTAAGAAAAAGCTGACTTTTTTTAATCGGTCCCCTTTCCCACTTTGTAGCAATTACTCCACACCTACTCAGTGGCCTAGTGCAGTGGTTCTCAAATGGGGGTACGCATACCCCTGGGGGTACTTGAAGGTATGCCAAGGGGTACTTGAGAATTTTTTTAAATATTTTAAAAATAGCAACAATTCAAAAATCCTAATAAATATATTTATTGGATAATACTACAACAAAATATGAATGTAAGTTCATAAACAGTGAAAAGAAATGCAACAATGCAATATTCAGTGTTAACAGCTTTTGTGAAGAAATGTTTAGAATTAACTTCATGAATCCAGATGGCTCTCTATTACAATCCCCAAAGAGGGCACTTTAAGTTGATGATTACTTCTATGTGTAGAAATCTTTATTTATAATTGAATCATTTGTAATTTTTTCAACAAGTTTTTAGTTATTTTTATATCTTTTTTTCCAAATAGTTCAAGAAAGACCACTACAAATGAGCAATATTTTGCACTGTTATACAATTTAATTAATTCAGAAACTGATGACATAGTGCTGTATTTTACTTCTTTATCTCTTTTCAACCAAAAATCATTTGCTCTGATTATGGGGTACTTGAATTTAAAAAATGTTCACAGGGGGTACATCACTGAAAAAAGGTTGAAAACCACTGGCCTAGTGGTTGGAGTGTCCGCCCTGATATCGGTAGGTTGGGAGTTCCAACCCCGGCCGAGTCATACCAAAGACTATATAAAAATGGGACCCATTGCCTACCTGCTTGGCACTCTGCATCAAAGGTTGGAATTGGGGGTTAAATCACCATAAATGATTCCCGGGCACGGCACCGCTGCTGCCCACTTCTCCCCTCACCCCCCAGGGGGTGATAAAGGGGATGGGTCAAATGCAGAGGACACATTTTACCACACCTAGTGTGTGTGTGACAATCATTGGTACTTTAACCTAACTTTAACTTAATTTCTTCACTTCCTGTTCTCACGTTGTAACACAATATTAAATACAGTTTTCATAAAATGAAACCGTTAAGTTGTGATTCACAAAATGAGACGATGTGTTTATAATATATAGTATATACAATTGTCATCATCATACAGCCTTTGTCAGCTATTCTAATTTATTAACTATTATCAACTATTTTTGACGGTTATACTAGCAGGGAAAATAAAAAAAATTGTGTTACAACGAAACATAATTACAATAAATGCTAAGTTGATTCTCAAGACAGACGTGCTCCTGTGTCCCACTTTTTAACATGATCTTTAACAAGTGTAAAACATTTATTTTCTTTGATTTGTTAGAATTGTATGACTGTAGTCCATTGAAATTTAGATGTTTCTGTAGCAATACATAAGCCTACATTTAAAATATTTAGATTCCTGTAATCAGAATGTAATGTAATTTAATTGATTCTAGATGAGGGATTTCCAAACTGAAAAAGTAAGAAAAATGTGCGAGGCCACCAATGTTTTGTGTATTTTTCTAATTCAACATATATTATATTATTGATATGAAATTATTATATTTTTTTAAATCAGATTAGTGACACTTTTGAATTTGGACTAATCGTTAGAGGTGTGATGATTGATCAATATATAGATAGATCGATTTATATTCCTAAATTTCAAGTATATCAATCTTTGCCTTCCAGAAAATGTACAGTACAGGCCGAAACTTTGGACCCACCTTCTCATTCAATGCATTTGCTTTATTTTCATGACTATTTACATTGTAGATTGTCACCGAAGGCATCAAAACTATGAATGAACACATGTGGAGTTATGTACTTAACAAAAAAAGGTGAAATAACTGAAAACATGTTTTATATTCTTATTTCTTCAAAATAGCCACTCTTTGCCCTGATCACTTTTTTGCACACTCTTGGCATTCTCTCGATGAGCTTCAAGAGGTAGTCACTTGAAATGGTTTTCACTCCACAGGTGTGCTTGAAGCTCATCAAAAGAATGCCACGAGGGTGCCAAGCAGTAATCCGAGCAAAGCGTGGCAGAAACTACAATATAAATCATGTTTTCAGTTATTTCACCTTTTTTTTGTTAAGTATATACAGTAACTCCACCTGTGTTTATTCATAGTTTTTATGCCTTCAGTGACAATCTACAATTTAAATAGTATATGTATGTATATACAAATATTGAGTACAGGCCAAATGTTTGGATACACCTTCTCATTCAGTGCGTTGTCATTATTTTCATGACTATTTACATTGTAGATTGTCACTGAAGGCATCACAACTATGACACCTGTGAAAACCCTTTCAGGTGACTACCTCTTGAAGCTCATCGAGAGAATGCCAAGAGGGTGCAAAGCAGTAATCAGAGCAAAGGGTGGCTATTTTGAAGAAACTAGAATACAAAAAATGTTTTCAGTTATTTCACCTTTTTTGTTAAATACATAACTCCACATGTGTTCATTCATAGTTTTGATGCCTTTACTGACAATCTACAATGTAAATAGTCATGAAAATAAAGACAACGCATTGAAAGAGGAGAAGTTGTGTCCAAACTTTTGGCCTGTACTGTAGGTTCCTATCAGATATTGTTTCAGAATGGAATCAGTCGATTGTATCGTTACCAGAAAAAGGAAAACATTGGATTTAAGAACGGCAGACTTGATAGTAAAAACCCCGTTTCCATATGAGTTGGGAAATTGTGCTAGATGTAAATATTAACAGAATACAATGATTTGCAAATCCTTTTCAACCCATATTCAGTTGAATGCACTACAAAGACAACGATAACCCTTTTTTTTTCTTTTGCAAATAATCATTAACTTTAGAATTTGATGCCAGCAACATGTGACAAAGAAGTTCGGAAAGGTGGCAATAAATACTGATAAAATTGAGGAATGCTCATCAAACACTTATTTAGAACATCGCACTGGTAGGCAGGCTAATTGGGAACAGGTGGGTGCCATGATTGGGTATAAAAACAGCTTCCCAAAAAATGCTCAGTCTTTCACAAGAAAGGATGGGGCGAGGTACACCCTTTTGTCCACAACTACGTGAGCAAATAGTCAAACAGTTTAAAAACAATGTTTCTCAAAGTGCAATTGCAAGAAATTTAGGGATATTACATCTATGCTCCGTAATATCATCAAAAGGTTCAGAGAATCTGGAGAAATCACTCCACATAAGCAGCATGGCCGGAAACCAACATTGAATGACCGTGACCTTCAAAGTTCAAAAGCCAGCATCTGTGATGGTATGGGGGTGCATTAGTGCCCAAGGCATGGGTAACTTACACATCTGTGAAGGCGCCATTAATGCTGAAAGGTACATACAGGTTTTGGAACAACATATGCTGCCATCTAAGCATCGTCTTTTTCATGGATGCCCCTGCTTATTTCAGCAAGACAATGCCAAGCCACATTCAGCACGTGTTACAACAGCGTGGCTTTGTAAAAAAAGAGTGCGGGTACTTTCCTGGCCTGCCTGCAGTCCAGACCTGTTTCCCATCGAAAATGTGTGGCGCATTATGAAGCGTAAAATATGTGAACGACTGAAGCTCTACATAAAACAAGAATGGGAAAGAATTCCACTTTCAAAGCTTCAACAATTAGTTTCTTCAGTTCCCAAACGTTTATTGAGTGTTGTTAAAAGAAAAGGTGATGTAACACAGTGGTGAACATGCCCTTTCCCAATTACTTTGGCACGTGTTGCAGCCATGAAATTCTCAGTTAATTATTATTTGCAAAAAAAAAAAAAAAGTTTATGAGTTTGAACATCAAATATCTTGTCTTTGTAGTGCATTCAATTGAATATGGGTTGAAAAGGATTTGCAAATCATTGTATTCTGTTTATATTTACATCTAACACAATGTCCCAACTCATGGAAACGGAGTTTGTAAGTTTAGCACTTTTGATAATAAAGACAAAATGGCGGATATCTAGGGTGGTGGAGAAAGGTCATAAAAAATGCAAACGCCACAAAACAATAGTGTAATATAAATGATGCGTGTATTTGTGTCTGTATCTCCACCGCCGGGCATTACACTGTCATTACAACACAAAAACTTTTAGCTTCGTAGGGACTGCAAAAGCCACAACACAGACGAATGACACAACACAACAATAACGCCGCAAGAAAACTTTAAGCCACAAAAGATGCGACCGCCACAACCAAAATGACAGCAAAGCAAATTACGGCGATGCAACGACTTCTGGAACACAAGGGGAAGTTATTTCATCAGAAACAAATAAATAGTAGAGATGGCTCAAGAAGGCTATGGAAATTAGGAAGCGAAGGGCCTACACCATCAACAGGGATGCATATATGCCTCCGCACACCTGGGACACTGTCCATTATTGGCGATACCAGGGCGGAGAACAGATACTGTTTGGCCGGCTCGTAGACCTTGATTTAGCATGTAAATTTTCTGTTAAGATTTTGGTGACTCTAGTTTTATTGAAAATTACTGAAAAGGTTTCCACCTATCAATTCAACCTGAAGTGTTGGTTGCACTTTATTTCAATTAGATGTGACTGCATTGGCAATTTGTTGTTGTTTACTTGCTTGTTTGTCTCCATAATTCATTACATAATACATCATTCCCTTACAAGAAAAAAACCTGAATATAGGAAACTTCCCCTGCAGTGTCCAGAATCCAGTATTTATTTCACACTCACACTGCTTGATTTTTTTTTTGCTAAAAAAAGTTACGATTTTAACAGCATCTACATGCTGCCGCTAGGTGACATCACACGCAAATACGGTGTTAGCTTTCACTGTTATGCTGATGACACCCAACTCTACATGCCCCTAAAGCTGACCAACACGCCGGATTGTAGTCAGCTGGAGGTGTGTCTTAATGAAATTAAACAATGGATGTCCGCTAACTTTTTGCAACTCAACGCCAAAAAAACGGAAATGCTGACTATTGGTCCTGCTAGACATCGACCTCTATTTGATAATACAACTTTAACATTTGACAACCAAACAATTAAACAAGGCGACTCGGTAAAGAATCTGGGTATTATCTTCAACCCAACTCTCTCCTTTGAGTCACACATTAAAAGCGTTACTAAAACAGCCTTCTTTCATCTCCGTAATATTGCTAAAATCCTGTCCATTCTGTCCACTAAAGACGCTGAGATCATTAGCCATGCGTTTGTTACGTCTCGTCTCGATTACTGTAACGTATCATTTTCTGGTCTCCCCATGTCTAGCATTAAAGATTACAGTTGGTACAAAATGCGGCTAGTAGACTTTTGACAAGAACAAGAAAGTTTGATCACATTACGCCTGTACTGGCTCACCTGCACTGGCTTCCTGTGCACTTAAGATGTGACTTTAAGGTTTTACTACTTACGTATAAAATACTACACGGTCTAGCTCCAGCTTATCTTGCCGATTGTATTGTACCATATGTCCCGGCAAGAAATCTGCGTTTAAAGGACTCCGGCTTATTAGTGATTCCTAAAGCCCCAAAAAAGTCTGCGGGCTATAGAGCGTTTTCATTTCGGGCTCCAGTACTCTGGAATGCCCTCCCGGTAACAGTTCGAGGTGCTGTCTCAGTGGAAGCATTTAAGTCTCACCTTAAAACTCATTTGTATACTCTAGCCTTTAAACAAACCTCCTTTTTAGACCAGTTGATCTGCCGCTTCTTTTCTTGTTCTCCTATGTCCCCCCCTTCCTTGTGGAGGGGGTCCGGTCCGATGGCCATGGATGAAGTACTGGCTGTCCAGAGTCGGGACCCAGGATGGACCGCTCGCCTGTGTATCGGTAGGGGACATCTCTGCGCTGCTGATCTGACTCCGCTTGGGATGGTTTCCTGTGGACGGGACTCTCGCTGCTGTCTTGGATCCGCTTTGAACTGAACTCTCGCGGCTGTGTTGGATCCAATATGGATTGAACTTACACAGTATCATGTTAGACCCGCTCGACATCCATTGCTTTCGGTCCCCTAGAGGGGGAGGGGGGGTTTCCCACATATCTGGTCCTCTCCAAGGTTCTCATAGTCATCGTTGTCACCAACGTCCCACTGTGTGAGTTCTCCTTGCCCACTGGGTGTGAGTTTTCCTTGCCCTTATGTGGGTTCTTCCAAGGATGTCGTAGTGGTTTGTGCGGCCCTTTGAGACACTTGTGATTTAGGGCTATATAAATAAACATTGATTGATTGATGATTGAACTCATTTTTTTGTTTTGGATAGTACAGTTCTAAAAAAAGAAAAAGATAGTCCCTGAATTGTATCGGCAACCACAAATATTGAATCGAATCAATGCTAAAATTCAATCAATTTATAAATTTTTATACATATAGCCCTAAATCACAAGTGTCTCAAAGGGCTGCACAAACCACAATGGCATTCTCGGTTCAGAGCCCACAAAAGGACAAGGAAAAACTCACAACCCAGTGGGATGTCAATGTGAATGACTATGAGAAACCTTGGAGAGGACCGCAGATGTGGGTGACCCCCCCCCCCCCCCCCCCCTCCAGGGGAGACCAGATGCAATGGGCGTCAAGTGGGTCTAACATAATATTGTGAAAGTCCAGTCCAGAGTGAATCTAGCATAATAGTGGGAGTCCAGTCTATGGTAGGCCAGCAGGAGACCATCTTGAGCAGGAGATGGGTCAGCAGCGCAGAGATGTCCCCAACCGATGCACAGGCAAGCAGTCCACCCCCGGGTTAAAATGAAATGCTCCACTCCTACTAATCATGATTAAAAAGACCCCAATATTAATAATTTACTTGAATGGATGCTATTTGGACCTGATAACAGCTTTGTCTAAAGTCCAGTCAAGGTTTATTTTGGAGTGAAATTTGCCAGCAAGCAACAAACAGTCTCCTCACTCATCTTTGCACTGACAAACGCATCGACCTGAACACTGACCACATAACAACCTGTGCCATTTATCAGGTGGTTAGGTGGAGAAGCATGTTCAGGCAAAAATGATTTGCTTGATTAATCTGCGTACATACATGATAAATGCACATTTTCTTGTGATTAATCACACAACTTGACTCATTATTTTGGACAGCCCTTATGTAAATATACTGTATTTATTTTGAATCTATCTTAAATGTGCCGCAGGCCAATAAAAAAAAAATCAACAACCAAGAGCCGCAATGTAACGCCAACATGTTTTTCCTACCTAGCACCCTATCAAGGGTTATTGCCCAGAAATCTCTATTGCATTAAACATTTTCCAGATGTGCCTCAGTGGCTAAAATATAATCACTAGCAACAGCTATATATTAGTGTATCCGCTCTTAATGATATTACATAGGAGTCTGGAGAATAGCTTCCAGCACACGTCTCATATTGATAGACCAAAGGGAGACTGGACCACGGCAGTTGAGATTTTACATGATACAAGCTCGTTGGTGTTCAATTGCACTTCAAACATTACACAGGCAACATAATATTTCCGCTTTATTGTGCATTAATATGGGGCTGCAATATCTCACATGCAATCAGGATTTTATGTCTGTTAGTGTAGAGAAATGTGATAGCACTGATACCACAGGTATCTTTATGGACTTGCAGAGCTGATCCATGTCTCCAGAAGATCTTATTGTCCTTCCCAGACATGAGCACCACGCCCAGCCATGGTCGCCATTAAGGCTGTGTGCTATGTTGAAAAAAGAAAACTGCTTCAGCTTGAACAATAACATTGTTGTGATTATTTTAGCTGCAAACTTATCCTTGTCAATGTGTGTGTGTGTGTGTGTGTGTGTGTGTGTGTGTGTGTGTGTGTGTGTGTGTGTGTGTGTGTGTGTGTGTTTGTGTGGGTGTGTGCGTGTGTGCGTGTGTGCGTGTGTGCGTGCGTGTGTGCGTGTGTGCGTGTGTGCGTGTGTGCGTGTGTGTGTGTGTGTGTGTACGCGCGCTTGCGTTCTTGTATTTATACCCTGCTTGAGACATCAACAAGGAAAAGTACCTTCCACATAAGGACCGGTGAACAAGTTAGGAACAAAATGATGGTCCCAATAAGGAAAACCATTGCATCTAATAGAGAATATCTCATTTGCACCCCCGGTGGTGAAATTGATCAAAATTAGGATGGTCCCAAAAGGGAGGGATTTTTCTGATTGACTGTGTCGGTTTTAAAAGTGCTCCCCCTCTGGTCAAAATATGAAATAACAATCGTGTGTAAAAATTTGTCCGACTCCGAAGCAGAACCTCCAGGTTCTGTAACAGCTTCTGCCCTCAGGCCGTAAGACTCTTAAAGGCATCATAATTAAATAATCCCCTCAACTCCCCCCAAAATGGATTTACTCGCTGGAATAAAAAAGACAATATAACATACATCCATAAACGTGGACGCATGTGGAAAAAGTGCAATATATTTATCTGTACAGTAATCTATTTATTTATTAATTTATTTATATATATTTATTTATTTTATATACATACTTATATATATATATTTAATTATATATGCACCTTATTGCTTTTTTAATCTTGCACTACCTTGAGTTTATGTAATGAAATTTCGTTCTTATCTGTGCTGTAAAGTTCAAATTTGATGACAATAAAAAGGTAGTCCAAGTCTAAAAAAAAAAAAAAAAAAAAAAAGCACTTCAAAATGTTTTTTTTGAAGGGGAGGACTAAAAAAAACAATATGAAGTGCTCCCCCTCTGGCCAACATGTGTAATAACAAGCGTGTGTAAGAAATTGAAATGCGCCCCCTTTGGCCAAAATAATGAAAAATAAATAAAAATACATATTTAGCCTAGATAGGGAATAAGCGGTAGAAAATGGATGGATGTAATAGAGACATACATTCGGGGACGGCGTGGCGAAGTTGGGAGAGTGGCTGTGCCAGCAATCTGAGGGTTACTGGTTCATTCTTTACCTTCTACCATCCTAGTCACGTCAGTTGTGTCCTTGGGCAAGACACTTCACCCTTGCTCCTGATGAGACCTGGTTAGCGCCTTGCATGGCGGCTCCTGCCATCAGTGTGTGAATGTGTGTGTGAATGGGTGAATGTGGAGATACTGTCAAAGCGCTTTGGGCTCCTTAAAAAAGGGGGTAGAAAAGCACTATACAAGTACAACCTACCATTTTTACCATTTACACTGTAATAACTTGAAGTAAATAATTAAGATTATAAAAAAAATACAAACAAAAAATTGTAAACATTTTTTTACTAAAAGCAGTCTTTTTCGCTCCATGTTTCGACTTTTTTCTTATTATATTGGGAACCATTTCTCATATTCTTTCTGTTTCTGTGATATTTCAATATTTTCTCGTAAAAATTATTACTTTTTAATGCAATATGGGGACATTTGTCATATTCAATTCTGACTTTTATCACAATATTGCCAATTTTGTGGTAGTTCTTGTAAATCAGTGAAATTTTTTGAGTAGAATATTGACTTGTCATAATTTTGCCAAGTAAAATTCCGATTATTATTATAATATTGCCAAAAATTTTAAGATTTCTAATAAAATTGTGACATTTTTCATAATATTGCCAAAATGTTAAGCTTTTCTTGTAAAATTGCGACTGTTATTGAGTAAAATTCCAACTTTTATTGCACAAATGTTTAGTTTTTCTTGTAAAATGTTGACTTGTGTTGAGTAAAATTACGACTTATTTTAATACTGCTAAAATTCAAAGTTTTTCTTGTGAAATTGTGACCTTTTTCTTGTAACTTTCCAACTCCTTTTTCACAACAAGCTTTTTTATATGTGCATAGTATGTATATATTATTAATGTTGTAAATACAAATCTTTATTATATATCTAGATTGGGTTTTCCTAAAGAGGTAGGCATTTTTTGGAGGTCTCAAAAAGGTAACAAATACAATAATGTGTGTGTGTGTGTGTGTGTGTGTGTGTGTGTGTGTGTGTGTGTGTGTGTGTGTGTGTGTGTGTGTGCGTGTGTGTGTGTGTGTGTGTGTGTGTGTGTGTGTATGCGTGTGTGCGTGTGCGTGCTAAGATCCTCTCTGATTGTACATCGACATGGTTTTTGACTGAAACTGATCAATATGTCCTCTGAGCACAAATTTCACATTCATCATGCCTGCTTATATACTATTGATTATTTTTTGTCCAGTCACCTTTAAAAGAGTGATTACTTTTCCTTCACCATTCAGAGCAAAGCAAAGCTTGATAGCAGCAGATGGGGAAGTATATTATGATTTTAAAAAGGTTACAGTTTGGATGTATAAAAAACACTGGATAATTATATTCTCCATCTGTTATTTATTTGCATTCAATCATTGACATCATATTGCTGCTGGAAGTATCTTGCAAACCTCAGATGCAACTCATTTTTGGTGAGGATTTTTTGTGTGCAATTTTGAACTCTTCTTTTGTCTGCTACAGTTATTTCAATGTCAACCCCGCATGTTATGTATTTTTTATTGGCTGGGAAGTCGCAGTCCCTGCTGGCAGGACCTCAGGTTCAGATGTGGAATAATGTATGCGGTTCTGCTTCAGCAGAGGAGCACTATGCAGTCATTTGTGAGCCGCCGGGCACTGTTATGTTTTGAGAGTATTGCATACGGATAGATGAGAAGACCTGCACACACACACACACACACACACATTCTTGTATTTCTTACCTTTTTTAGACCTCCAAAAAACGCCTACCTCATTAGGACCACCCTTTCTAGATAGATCAATCAATCAATCAATGTTTACTTATATAGCCCTAAATCACTAGTGTCTCAAAGGGTTGCACAAACCACTACGACATCCTCGGTAGGCCCACATAAGGGCAAGGAAAACTCACACCCAGTGGGACGTCGGTGACAATGATGACTATGAGAACCTTGGAGAGGAGGAAAGCAATGGATGTCGAACGGGTCTAACATGATACTGTGACAGTTCAATCCATAATGGATCCAACACAGTCGCGAGAGTCCAGTCCAAAGCGGATCCAACACAGCAGCGAGAGTCCCGTTCACAGCGGAGCCAGCAGGAAACCATCCCAAGCAGAGGCGGATCAGCAGCGCAGAGATGTCCCCAGCCGATACACAGGCAAGCAGTACAAGGCCACCGGATCGGACCGGACCACCTCCACAAGGGAGAGTGGGACATAGGAGAAAAAGAAAAGAAACGGCAGATCAACTGGTCTAAAAAGGGAGTCTATTTAAAGGCTAGAGTATACAAATGAGTTTTAAGGTGAGACTTAAATGCTTCTACTGTGGTGGCATCTCAAACTTTTACCCGGAGGGCATTCCAGAGTACTGGAGCTCGAAATGAAAAAGCTCTATAGCCCGCAGACCTTTTTTGGGCTTTGGGAATCACTAATAAGCCGGAGTCCTTTGAACGCATATTTCTTGCCGGGACATATGGTACAATACAATCGGCAAGATAGGATGGAGCTAGACCGTGTAGTATTTTATATGTAAGTAGTAAAACCTTAAAGTCACATCTTAAGTGCACAGGAAGCCAGTGCAGGTGAGCCAGTACAGGTGTAATATGATCAAACTTTCTTGTTCTTGTCAAAAGTCTAGCAGCCGCATTTTGTACCAACTGTAATCTTTTAATGCTAGACATGGGGTGACCCGAATATAATACGTTACAGTAGTCGAGGTGAGACGTAACAAACGCATGGATAATGATCTCAGCGTCTTTAGTGGACAGAATGGAGCGAATTTTTGCGATATTACAGAGATGAAAGAAGGCCGTTTTAGTAACGCTTTTAATGTGTGCCTCAAAGGAGAGAGTTGGGTCGAAGATAATACCCAGATTCTTTATCGTGTCGCCTTGTTTAATTGTTTGGTTGTCAAATGTTAGAGTTGTATTATTAAATAGAGGTCGGTGTCTAGCAGGACCGATAATCAGCATTTCCGTTTTTTTGGCGTTGAGTTGCAAAAAGTTAGCGGACATCCATTGTTTAATTTCATTAAGACACGCCTCTAGCTGACTACAATCTGGCGTGTTGGTCAGCTTTAGGGGCATGTAGAGTTGGGTGTCATCAGCATAACAGTGAAAGCTAACACCGTATTTGCGTATGATGTCACCTAGCGGCAGCATGTAGATGCTGAAGAGTGCAGGGCCCAGGACCGAACCCTGGGGAACTCCACACGTTACCTTAACGTAGTCCAAGGTCACATTGTTATGGGAGACACACTGCATCCTATCAGTAAGATAAGAGTTAAACCAAAACAGGGCTAGGTCTGACATACCAATTCGTGTTTTGATACGTTCTAATAAAATATTATGATCGACGGTATCGAAAGCATCGCTAAGATCGAGGAGCAGTAACATAGATGACGCATCAGAATCCATCGTTAGCAGTAGATCATTGGTCATTTTTGCTAGGGCTGTCTCCGTAGAGTGATTTGCCCTGAAACCGGATTGAAAGGTTTCACATAGATTGTTAGACGCTAAGTGTTCATTTAACTGCTCCGCAACAATTTTTTCGAGGATTTTTGAAATAAAGGGAAGGTGAGACACCGGCCGGTAGTTTACCATGAGGTCAGGA
This sequence comes from Nerophis ophidion, assembly GCF_033978795.1. NCBI lineage: Eukaryota > Metazoa > Chordata > Actinopteri > Syngnathiformes > Syngnathidae > Nerophis > Nerophis ophidion. The sequence continues at coordinate 23,561,427 of NC_084622.1, forward strand.
TCGAGGTTAGGTCTTTTAAGAAGAGGATGAATAACCGCTTTTTTGAATGCTAGGGGAACAGTGCCCGAGGAAAGTGATAAGTTTATAATATTTAGCACTGATGGACCTAATAATACAAAGAGCTCCTTGATCAGTTTCCCAGGAAGAGGGTCAAGTAAACATGTTGTTTGTTTTATTCCATTTACACGTTGTAACAATTCCTCTAATGTTATTTCCTCAAAACGAGAGAAACTATTTTGGAGGGCAGTATCCGCCGTATATACAATCGTATCAGTGTTAATAGAACCCCGTTGTAGCTGGGACGCATTGTCTTTAATCTCCTTTCTAATGACTTCAATTTTCTTACTAAAGAATTGCATAAAGTCATCAGCTGAGTGGGTGGAGCTACTGGAAGGGGTCCCTTGTTGGGTTAGCGATGCTACCGTACTAAACAAAAATTTAGGATCGTTTTTATTACGGTGGATGAGATTTGAGTAATATCTAGATTTAGCTAAGGTAAGTCCTGGGTTCAAATCCAGGCTCGGGATCTTTCTGTGTGGAGTTTGCATTTCCTCCCCGTGAATGCGTGGGTTCCCTCCGGGTACTCCGGCTTCCTCCCACTTCCAAAGACATGCACCTGGGGATAGGTTGATTGGCAACACTAAATTGGCCCTAGTGTGTGAATGTGAGTGTGAATGTTGTCTGTGTATCTGTGTTGGCCCTGCGATGAGGTGGCGACTTGTCCAGGGTTTATCCCGCCTTCCGCCCGATTGTAGCTGAGATAGGCGCCAGCGCCCCCCGCCACCCCAAAAGGGAATAAGCGGTAGAAAATGGATGGATGGATGGATGGATGGTGCTATGTTATCAATGGTTTCGCGCAAGGCATCGTTAAAGTTGTTAGTAAGGTTATCAATAGATCCCACATATTTTAGGAATGGTGCCATTACCGAGGGCAGTAGGTCAGCAAGAGTTGTCGTTGTGGCCGTATTAATGTTGCGGCTGCTATAGCAGTTATTATTATTATTAGTTTGACGAACATGCGTCTGAACCTCGAATTTTATAAGGTAATGATCGGACAATACTTCATTATACGGGAGTATCGTAACTTTGGAAATGGTGATACCCCTAACAAGCACTAGGTCTATCGTATTACCGTTGCGATGCGTGGGTTCATTTATTATTTGTGTGAGACCACAGCTATCAATTATAGTCTGGAGCGCTACGCACGGTGGGTCCGATGGGGTATTCATATGGATATTAAAGTCCCTCATTATAATTATATTATCGGCGTGTGTCACTATATCAGCAACGAACTCTGAGAATTCATTGATAAAGTCCGAATAGGGCCCTGGGGGGCGGTAGATAACAGCCAGGTGTAGAGGCAGCGGTGTGACAGACCTCATAGTAAGCACCTCAAACGATTTATATTTATTATTTATGTTAGGACTAAGGTTAAAGTTTTCGTTGTATATTAGTGCGACCCCCCCCCCCCCCCTCCCACCCCTTTTAAGAGGACGGGCAATATGCGCATGTGTAAAGTTAGGAGGACATGCCTCATTTAGCGCAAAAAAGTCGTTTGGTTTAAGCCAGGTTTCGCTGAGACCGATGACGTTAAGATTGTTGTCTCTGATGATATCATTAACTAACAACGTTTTGGGAGACAATGATCTTATGTTTAAAAAACCTATATTATAGGTAGTGGGCTGTTTTAGGGAATTTTTGATCAAATTATCCGTAGTAGCAATATTAATAATGTTGTGTTTATTATGCCCAGTGCATTTAGTATAATTACGACCATATCTAGGAATTGATACGACGGGAATTTTCCGATTGTTTTATTGTTGCTTTGATAAACTGCACACATCATGGTTAGCCACCTCAGTAACGGGGATTTTCCGATTGTTTGTTTGTTGCTTTGATAAACTGCACGCATCATAGTTAGCCACCTCAGTAAAACACATGTCCAACTCTGACACAAGGTGAACACATGTTCAGCTCTGAAACAATCAAAGCAGAAAACACTTGTTCTAATTTAACTGACTCCTTACCCAGACCAGTAGTCTCGCATCTTCCATTTAAATCCGGCTTCAGGATGGAGGGAAGTGGTGTTCTGTGGGGATTAGCCTTCTGCTTTGTTTTTAGCACCCGCTCGACATCCGCGTTTCCGATCACACCGCTGGCGTCTGCTCCGTAGACGGCCCCCGCTGCTACTAGACTCCCCTGCTTCAAAGGCCACTGGATGTAGCCGCCGAAGTATTCCCATGCTAGTTAGCACGTCTAGCAAGCACGCGTCTATCAGTCCAAAACGGCCCGATATGTCCACATCCAGAAGTGTCTGGCGGTCGTACGTGATCACAGAGTGACCACGATGTGAGCCAGCCATGAAGTTTGCAGAATTTTCCGGTATTTCTGCCAAATTTTCCATCTTTAGCAAGAGCTCCGCGATGTTGCAGCACGTCCGGGCGCCGCCATCTTGGAAAGATATAAAGATTTGTATTTACAACATTAACATACTAGGTAAATATAAAAAAATAATCTTCATTATTTACTTACAGTATGTCTCTATTTACATATTTTATTTATTAAGGGGGCACATCTCAATGTCTTACACACACTTGTTATTTCATAAGTTGGTCACAGGGGGAGCACTCCAAATTTTTACACACACTTGTTATTTCATATGTTGACCAGTGGGGGAGCACTTTTAAAACCGACACACAGGCTATTTGAAAAAAACCCTCCTTTTTTGGACCGCCCTAATTTTGATAGATTTCACCACCAGGGGTGCAACTGAGACATTCTCGATTAGATGCTATGGTTGTCCGTATTTGGACCATGATTTTGGTCCTGACTTGTTCAATGGAAGGTACTTTTCCTTGTTGTTGTCTCAAGAAGGGTATAAATACAAGAAAACACACACGCACACCCACGCACGCACGCATGCACACACACACACGCACGCACACACACACACACACACACACACACACACACACACACACACACACACACACACACACACACACACACACACACACACACACACACACACACACACACACACACACACACACACATAATCTGAGCAGGATGGTCTCAATGTGTTTAAAACCATCCATGCACGCAAGCAGCCTCTCAGTACCTCAACACTGTCAGTTTAATAATAGCAGTGGGTGTGTCTACAGCGACGCCAAGTGGCGCTTTTTTGCAATAGCAGCATTTTTTATACAATTTAAGGGTTGTTGTACATCATTGTTTCACTATATTTATTTAGTTTGTCAAAATTAATGCACCAACGTTTTGTTCACAAATAATTATCATATTATTCCTGTATAGAAGTAGATTATTCACACATTTCATTTTTGAGCCACACATGCTCCTTCCCTTAACTGTGGATGGTTACCTGAAAGGAGTAGCAGTTTGCTTTTGGATCAGACTGAATACTTATACAACATATCAATGTCACACCCCCTCTCGGTCGACATATTTTACAATCAAGCGAAACGCAACAAAAATGCAAAAAACACTGTAAAATATCAATGCGAAGTGTAAAAAAACAACCCACCTACAATCTGATACACCTGATATATCACTAAGTTTTAGAACTTTGTTGTAAAATTTTCTTTCAGCGTCTGTCCCAGACACCCGCATTTAAAACCACGCCCACATTGCTTGGTGCCTCATTTGAGCGGCTGTGACTTAGATTACAATAGCAAATAGTATATCATACAAGACCACAAATTCTAACCATTGAAATACTTTGTATAGTTCAAGACTTACGGTAATTTGAAAACATGACTGCACATCATAATGGCTGCTACAGTTTTCATCTTAAAAATCAAAAAAATTATTTAGGAATGTCCAGCGGGTCAGATTGAAAAGCTTAATGGGCCATATGCGGCCTCTGGGCCTTAATTTTCCCAGGTCTGATTTAGAAATATGCGCTCGCTACTGCGTTCAATGCAGGAAACAACAACAACAACAAAAAACGCAACAACTATGAGAGAGCATAGTACCATGGCGCACATCCGTCCACTTGGGCTTGCATATGCATTGGCCTAAACCAGGGGTCTGCAACCTGTGGCTCTTAAACGCCTCCCTGGAGCTTTTCAAAATTGTATGAAAATAGAAAATGATGGGGAAAAAATGTATTTTTGTTTAAATAGGGTTTCTCTTGGAGGACAATCCCAGTATTTATATTAAACATGCTTTTCTGATGAGAGTATTTGGCGAGTGCCGTTTTGTCCTACTAATTTTGGCAGTCCTTGAACTCACCGGAGTTAGTTTACATGTGCAAATTTTTTGTTTTACGCCACTCTTTCTTTGTCTCATTTCGTCCACCAAACTATTTATGCTGTGTGTGACTGCCCAAATGTGAGCTTTGTTGATGTTATTGACTTGTGTGAAGTGCTAATCAGGCATATTCAGTCAGTGCATGACTTCAAGCTAATCAATGCTAACATGCTATAGCTTTTGGTACATAGTGCATCATTATGCCTCACGTGTATGTATATTTGAGCTCATTTAATTTCCTATGTCCTCTGTCTATTTAATTTATATCTGCATTTCTAATGACATATTATCTATACGTAATATTGCCTGCATTTCAGCTTGCATAGATTGTTATAAATCCATTCAAAGAAGACAGTCCGCCATTTTCTGTAACTTGGACCATTGGCCATTCTAAGCCAGTAATATCTAAATGTTATCTCACCCTCTGAGAAGCCTCTGTTTTACTAATGTTTTTCAATGTTGTAAAAATGGATAGAATAAATATTGTATTTCAACATTTCTGTCAACGAAGATTTGTGTCAGCATGCGACACAGTCATTTTGATAGTAGGCTAATATAGAGACTTACGGCATTTGTTGCCTTCATTATAACACTTATATACGGCTTTTCATTTTTTGCGGCTCGAGACAGATTCTTTTTATTTTTTTTATTTTTGGTCCAATATGGCTCTTTCAACATTTTGGGTTGCCGACCCCTGTCCTAAACACTGACCGTATAAAAATACCGTATCAAAGGCGTTATCACATAATATCAAAAACAATGCTTGTGCATATTCAGTAAAAGGCATTTAATAAATAAATAAAAGCAGCAATAACAAATATATTGATATACGTATACTGTGTGTATATGTGTATATATATATTAGGGGTGTGGGAAAAAATTCATTCGAATACGAATCACGATTCTCACGTTGTGCGATTCAGAATCGATTCTCATTTTTTTTTAAATCGATTTTATTTTATTTATTTTTTTCTTTTTTTTTTTTTTTTTTTTTTTATCAACCCAACAAAACAATACACAGCAATACCATAACAATGCAATCCAATTCCAAAACCAAACCTGACCCAGCAACACTCAGAACTGCAATAAACAGAGTAATTGAGAGGAGACACAAACACGACACAGAACAAACCAAAAGTAGTGAAACAAAAATGAATATTATCAACAACAGTATCAATATTAGGTATAATTTTAGCATAGCAGTGATTAAAAACCCCTCATTGACATTATCATTAGACATTTATAAAAATTTAAAAAATAAGAACAATAGGCTTGACAACACACTGTGTCCAATGTTTTCACAAAGATAAAATAAGTCATATTTTTGGTTCGTTTAATAGTTAAAACAAATTTACATTATTGCAATCAGTTGATAAAACATTGTCCTTTACAATCATCAGAGTTTTTTTTTTTTTGAATCTACAACTCTGCTAGCATGTCAGCAGACTGGGGTAGATCCTGCTGAAATCCTATGTATTGAATGAATACAGAATTGTTTTGAATCGGAAAAATATCGTTTTTGAATCGAGAATCGCGTTGAATCTAAAAAATTGACATATACTCGAATCGTGGGACACCCAAAGATTCGCAGCCTTAATATATATACTTTAAAAATGTGTCTACACATTTTATAAAAGGCACAGATACCAGTGTTTCCATATTAGGATTGGTATCTAAAAGAACTACACCTAGGACTGGTTATCTGTATGATATAATCATTATTGGACCCCTGCAGTCTACGTATAAATTTAAACATCAATTTTCTCAGTTTGGCGTGGAAGATGTTTATCCCTAAATCACAAAAAAGCTTGCTGGCACTGTTACCCCTGGGCTTTCCAAGCAGAATTCTGAGACAGTCATCATATGCAACCTGGAGTTTGGGCATGCTTTCTTTTTTTAACCTCACCCTCGTGAGGTGTACATAGAGGTGCAGTAAGCTCTAAACAAGTACATCTTCGCTTCATCATAAGAGAAGTCACATTTTCTCACCAGCATATATCATACATCAATAATGTATTCACGCAGTGTGCTGTATGGATAAATAAATGAATATCAAGTTCTCCATAATAATTCTATTCAATCAAAAATAGTTGAGAATTACTGGATCAGGCTAAGGACAAAATAATTGATGTACACTGAAGGATAGGGACGATGGGCGTTTGTTATACTCCTGACCATATATCATCTGTCCAACTTATCCAAAGTTATCTTATTAAAATATTATGGTGCCATGTCCTCGCACATTGACATCAATTTAGTGTGACACAAGCTGCCCTCCACAGACAAAAGCAGCATGTAGCAGCGAGGAGGGCGGAGGCTTCGGGGCCGTGATTGTGGGCGTTTTAGCAAGAGCTGCTCTGGGGGGTCAACACAACTCAAGGTTCTCACAGTTTTTACAGTATAGGGAGTCTTGCATGTGCCAGTCTTTCTGAAAGCTTTTTAAAAAGCATGTCGCAGCTGTGGTGTGAAGCATTTTGCAATCTCACTCTAGAGCAGGGGTAGGGAACCTATGGCTTGCGAGCCAGATGTGGCTCTTTTGATGACTGCATCGGGCTCTCAGGTAAATCTGAGCTGACATTGCTTGACACGATAAGTAATGAATAATTCCACTTGTAATTACAGTGTTAAAAATAATGTTGAAAATATAAAACATTCTTATGTATTTGTAATCCATCCATCCGTTTTCTACCGCACCTGTTCAAGAAGTTGTGTTAATGGTAAGAAGTTATTTATTTATTATTGGTTAGTGTGGGGGTTGCTCTCCTGGGGGGTCTTCGCACCACCAAGCACCGACATGAGAGCCTGTTTCAGTGTTACAATATTGTTTTATTTTTCAATAGTTTCCAGCAGTTGTCTTTTTCTCTTTCGTTCTCGCTCGCACTCTGGCTCAAGCTCCAACCCTGTCTCTCCTCCTGGCTGCTGCTTATAACAGAGCGACAGGTGATTAGATAACAAGGCCCATGTGGGTCATCTACGCACCTGTCGCTGATTTCGAGGCCGGTCCTGGCACACCCCGCTTTGCTGCAGGCCCGCAGGCCTCGCCCACTCCACAGTTAGCTTCAGAATACCAATGTTATTACAAAGAATAAGAGACCTATTATACTCTAGAAATGTTGGTCTTACTTAAAAATGCACGTTTTTAGTTGTGTTCAGTGTTGAAAAAAATGTGATATGGCTCTTACGGAAATACATTTTAAAATATTTGGATTGTTGGCTCTCTAAGGCAAAAAGGTTCCCGACCCCTGCTCTAGAGCCTATGTGTCAAAGTCAAGGCGCGCGGGCCAGATCCGGCCTGTGAATGAATTATCTACGGCCCCCCGGATGATATTTGATTAGTATTAGAACCGGCCCGCAGGCCACAGCCACCTGCTGCTGTCTTGCACGCACCAATACTCCATCAGTGTTGGTGCAAGGACAAAATGGGGTCCCACAGTACATTTTTGCGGGCCCACTTTTTTGTAACCGTTTTTAAAACAAATTATAAATGCATGCATTGTCCTGTTATATCTCACACTTGTTATATTGTGTTTTGGAAAAAAGTTGTCATTAACTTTACTTGATTCATTTAAAAAAAATTATAAAAATGAAAACACATTTTTATGCATATGCCAATTTATTCAGTTATAAACATTCATTCCCTTTCTTTTTTCCTTCATGGATCTAAACTTTACCTCTGCTTGTATTTTGTTTCTATATTTTTATTGTAATATTTTCAGAATGTGTTCGTTCTATTTTTGGCCAAAGTAAGACAAAGAAAACAATCTGAAGTTGTCTTTATTTTTTTTAGTTTTAATGTCATGATTTCAATATTCTGGCCCAAGTGTGCACAGATTTTCCTCAATGCTCAACTAAAATGAATTTAACCCACCTGCTCTACAGATATAAGCTTCTTGTTAGAACCCTATGACATCTACATGCCCAGAAAGTCATTTGGAAAGCTTCTTATAGGCTTATTTCTTGCTAATTTCACTCTTGTTTACTTCGTTGTCCTGTTGTTGTCCGATAAGTGTAGAGCGGGGATGCAGGATGCAGGATGCAGGGCTCCTGTGTGTTTTCAGCTCTTTGAAGCGCCCCGCTGAAGCCCATATCTTTAAGGCACAGCTGGAGAAGTAATGTGTGTTTCTATTACCCTTTGTACGGAAATGTACTGCTGCTGTCTCATAATAGAGCAGTTTGGCAGTGTCAGCTATTGTGTAGCTTGTCTTGTATCAGCTTGGCCCCGGCTAATGGTCTATAATCTGTCCCTTTATGCATGGAGGTCCATTATGAGAAGCAGAGCATTGTCCGGCACAGAAAAAGGGGTTAAAGGGTTAACGTCTTCATTTGGCGACCGTATATATCTGATTAAATGATGTATTTAGAGTACACCATACACGCCAGTGCTCCATGTCTTCGCTGCAATCAATCGATGAGAAGCTAATGTAAGCCTTTAACCCTCTGAGCTAATGTCATTTATTCAGCTCTGTACAGGATTCATTATGCTTTGCAAGGTTGCATAGCAGCTTTGGCTGCATTCTGCGATATCTACACAATGAACCATTTGGCATTGTTCACAGCATAAACTATTGTGGTTGTAATTTGGTCCATTGAGCAGCGACTACATTGAAACAGGCCAGTGACTTTGTCTGCAGATATTAATCTCCTGACAGGGGCCAAAGGGATGGGATTGTTGGGAACTCGCATGGCTGCATGTGTGTGTCCCCGATGATGCAAGAATCCAAGAGAGTTGAGTGAAGGTAAGAAAATAATTTAATACTCATAAGAAACAGAAATAAACATGAAGCAGTCTTGCATAGTAAATTCTCCAACATAGATTTTATCATCGAGCACTGAGGAGTGCTCGAGTGAAACATAAATAGACACTAGTGTGATTGACAGCAGGTGTGAACTGCTGCCAATCAACGAAAACAGAAAAACAACAGTGCTCCGTGAATAAAACAGGAAATACAACAAAATAAGAGCACTGAACAGGAAGTAAATAGAAAAACACGAAAAACTAACAGAAATGAAGTGACAGATTGTCACAGGGATGTGTCTTCAGCTTTGCAATCACATCATTGACCTCAGAGCATGTTTTCAACAAGGGACGTGTGGCCCGGGTTTGAACAGCCGAGCATCACTTGTCTGATTGCGGATGTAAATTCAATCCCTGTGACAGGCCTGCCAAAGTTGTAATGATGTATTGCACAAGGAGCATCCGTCCCCATGGCCTTTTCTCAGATGTGCCCACTCGGCCATGAAACATGCTTTTAATTTTAAACAATTATGTTGGAATGTGATTCTTTTATCCTGTAATTATTGGTGACATTAGGCGATTGTGTGTTGATAAACTAGAGCAGTGGTTCTCAAATGGGGGTACGCGTACCCCTGGGGGTACTTGTAGGTATGCCAAGGGGTACGTGAGAGTTTTTTTAAATATTTTAAAAATAGCAACAATTCAAAAATCCTTTATAAATATATTTATTGAATAATACTTCAACAAAATATGAATGTAAGTTCATAAACTGTGAAAAGAAATGCAACAATGCAATGTTCAGTGTTGACAGCTACATTTTGTGACATGTTCCATAAACATTGATGTTTAAGATTTCTTTTTTTGTGAAGAAATGTTTGGAATTAAGTTCATGAATCCAGATGGATCTCTATTACAATCCCCAAAGAGGGCACTTAAAGTTGATGATTACTTCTATGTGTAGAAATGTTTATTTATAATTGAATCACTTGTTTAATTTTCAACAAGTTTTTAGTTATTTTTATATTCTTTTTTCCAAATAGTTAAAGAAAGACCACTACAAATGAGCAATATTTTCCACTGTTATACAATTTAATAAATCAGAAACTGATGACATAGTGCTGTATTTTATTTCTTTATCTCTTTTTTTCAACCAAAAATGCTTAGCTCTGATTAGGGGGTACTTGAATTAAAAAAATGTTCACAGGGGGTACATCACTTAAAAAAGGTTGAGAACCACTGGTCTATATGTACTGAAGGTGTTCTTGCTAGCGGCTGCCTCAAAAATGTGTTTTTAATTTTAGATTTCATTTTATATTTGTGTTCCAATTAGAAAATTCCTCGCTGTGGTATGCAAATTTCCATCCATTTTCTACTGCTTATTCCCTTTTGGGGTCGCGGGGGGCGCTGGCGCCTATCTCAGCTAGAATCGGGCGGAAGGTGGGTTACACCCTGGACAAGTCGCCACCTCATCACAGGGCCAACACAGATACACAGACAACATTCACACTCACGTTCACACACTAGGGCCAATTTAGTGTTGCCAATCAACCTATCCCCAGGTGCATGTCTTTGGAAGTGGGAGGAAGCCGGAGTACCCGGAGAGAACCCACGCATTCACGGGGAGAACATGCAAACTCCACACAGAAAGATCCCGAGCCTGGATTTGAACCCAGGACTGCAGGACCTTCGTATTGTGAGGCAGACGCACTAACCCCTCTGCCACCGTGAAGCCCGATATGCAAATTACCTTTGTTTAATCTGAAATCCTGTCAGAGTTTATTTTGAAGCAAAACTTGCTGCCAGGCGGTGTCTCCCCACTCATCACCCTCCGCCACCTTCCGGGTAACCATCCCCAGTCAGTGCATAGGAGCATTTGCAGTCAAAATAAATTGTGTGATTAATTATGATTAATGACATGACTTATTATCTATTTTTATTTGTAATTAATTCCATACATTAATTAAAATCGACAGCTAAGTTATGAGATGTTACACTAATTTTCTGTGTAGTATAACACAGCCCTCGGCAAAATATGGCCCGTGGGCCACATGCGGCTCATTAAGATTTTAAATCCGGCCCGTCGGACATTCCACATAATTTTTTTTAGACCTTTAACATCAAAACTGTAGCCGCCATTATGATGTGCAGTGCTGTTTTTAAATTACCGTAAGTCTTGAACTATAGAAAGTATTTATATGGTCGAAATCTGCGCTTTTTTGTGTTGTATGAGTTCTTACGGTAATCTACGTCACAGCAGCTCAGACCAGGAACAAAGCAGAGTGGGCGGGCTTTGTTTTCAGAGCAGCCAGTCCAAAACGCCTGTTTTAGGAACAAAATTGATGCATAAAAGTTATAATATATCATATTGTAGGTGTTTATTACCCCTTGCTTTCATTTCTTGTTTTTTGTTACATTTTTGTTGTGTTTTGCTTGTTTCTAAAAGATGTTCATCTGGTCTGAGAAGTAAAAGAGGAGCGATGTTTATATGTTGTTAATATTCAGTGTTTTATTGTTCATATTTAATATTGTAAATCTCACTTTCTTTATTTTATTGTACATTTTGGGTGTGTCATTCAGTAAAAAACTGTAAAATTCTATTCCGTTTTTTTGAGAAGGTCTGTCATAACTTTTCTGGGATTCTATTTGACATTTTGGTATTAATGTTCCTGAAAAAAGGGGACCCAAACAAAAACTGTACAGCAGGTTTTTACAGCTAAATGTGTGTATACATTCATATTGGAACCCCCAGTTACGTTTTTTCTCAATGCGGCCCCCGAGTCAAAATATTTGCCCAGCTGTAGTATAACACGAAGCTAACATTAAATCTTTTGTTTCGACACTCTAGCATATATCAACTTACCTATGCTTTTAAGCATATTTAATGTACGGAATGTATCAAAGTGTCCCCGCCATTATGCAGAATCATTTTTTTGTGAGTAAGTTTGGACACCCCTGCTTTAGAAGATGTTATTAAGCTAAAACAAATTGCTCTGTAGTAATTGCTTTAAAATTGTAATCATATGATTATTGATTATTCAATAATAATGATAATAATAATACATTTTATTTTGTACAGCGCTTTTCAGGGTACTCCAAGACGCCTTTGTGTTATCATTGAATTTTTTGGCAAAATGAGCTTTGGAGGTCCTTTTGAACGATACCATATAGTCTTAATACGTTCCACTTATGGCAGGGATGTCAAACTGGTTTTCATTGAGGGCCACATAGCAGTTATGGCTGCCATCAGAGGGCCGCTTGTAACAGTGAATGATGTATGAATTTGCCTTTGGATTTCATTATTAATTATAGCAATTGTTTTAAGTAGACTGTTGATTTTACAGTAAAAACTTATGATTAACAAAATTTTACAGTAAAATAGTGTTGGGTTTTTTTGTTTTTTTTTACAACATTTTATGGGAAATGGAAAAAACAGTACCACTGTCTTTTGGGGTGTTTTTTTTTTTTTTTTTATGGAAAAAGCTAACAGTTTAGTTGCCAGAATTTTTGTGTTAAATGTACATCGGTTTTTACAACATTACAATGTTAATGTAAAAACAGTACAAGTAATTATTTTTACTCTGGCAACTTAGCTGCCAGTTTTTCTACAGTAAAAACAAACGTACCGTCTTTCCAATCACAGTAATACACCGTTAAAAACAACAACTGTAGATTTTACAGTCAAAAACTGGCATCTCAGTCAACAGAATTTTAACGCAAAAAATGGTAGTTTTTTTCCATTTACATTAATATGCTGTAAAGAACAACGTAAAATGTATTGTCATTTTTATTAATTTGATAGGTAGTTTGCTGTATAGTTAAGTATTCGTATTTATTTGTATTTAGACAAAAACATGTTTGGAAAGTATGATAATATACTGTAATATTTGTTGCAATATTGGATATTATTGAATTTTAAAAAGTATGCAATTTCAAGCAGTGCATATAATTTTTTTCTGTCAAAATAAAAAAATCAATTACATTTAGCGAGAAAATATTAAGTACTTTATTGACACATATAATTTCCAGATGTTTGCAGGCCAGATAAAATGATGACGTGGGCCAGATCTGGGCCCCGGGCCTTTAGTTTGACACCACTGCCTTATGGTGTCGATTAAAAACAGCACTAGCATTTCATATTCCTGAGAACTGCAGGCACCTGTGAATGTCAACTGTTGTGTTCGCCATTATGAATCGCTTGGTGTAACATTCTGGAGTAGGTCACGTTGAGCCGACGGGTAAAAAGCAGCGTTGACATTTACCCTCACTCCAGGGCTTAAGGGCCTCGATTCACATTCACTTTTTGTCCCCCAGGCCACGCCACACATGCACTGCATATTTCTAGATTGGGAAATCCACAAACATCCAGTTGATTTGCAATTGTACCAACATTAGAAATTCTTCAACTACCCACGTGTGTTATTTGTTTGCATATTCCTTCAAAATATTAAAAAATATTTAATAGCTTTAATTGTGTTTACTGACATGTTGACAGTATTGTAAATTTGGAATGTTACAAAATATATTTTAAATTATTTTTGGCTGCTGGCAACAAACTAAATGCAATCTGTAGGTGGGATGATAAAATGGTGGAAGTAAAGAAGTTAATTATGAAATATGTGAAGGTTGAATGATTGTTTTGACTGAGCTGTGTGCTTGGATGCACTCAGTTAGCGCCCACACTCTTCATTACAGTCAGGGACAAAGCTCCTGTTACGCCAAGTGTTTGTTTGGTGACCTCGCAAGCAGAATTGCCTGCAGCATTGACAGATGTTGATTCTCTGATAAGCCTTGAGTTTGATCTCTCTATGGGAGGTTGGCTGTCAGTCCAACTGTCCTTGAGTCCGAGTGGCTCGTTGTCCTTGATACACACACACTAACACACACATGCTCTCTCTATTACCCTCTATGTTGCTGTCCATATTTTCCCACTGTTCCAATCATGAACTTTTTCCCTGACGGGGCTTGGATGCGATCACTCAGAGGGAAAATTATATTTTCACATCATTCAAAATATCGGTGTGTTTTTTAAGTTAATTTAAATCATGCGAGTAATAATAACCTGTGATCAATCTTGATGATTCCAAATCCAAAAGGGTGATTAGTACAAATGAATATGTGTATGTGTATATATATGTATGTGTGTGTATGTATATATATATATATATATATATATATATATATATATATATATATATATATATATATATATATATATATATATATGTGTGTGTGTGTACACTGAAAAAAGTGACTTTTTGGAGCTCTAAACTCTATTAGAGTAACTGTCATAATTTATACCTAATATTTTTAACATTCAGTAAGAACTAGAGTTTATTAAGTAAAATTAAACATTTTATTAACATAATACATGAATTATGGGGGAAGAGTAAGTTTTACCTATGTTTCCTCATACTATTTAAATGATTAATAGTTGTCTGTACATAAACCTAAAAATATTACATAAACTTTACTCTGAAAATTTAGTGTTTTGAAACGCATGCACAACGACGCATGCGCACAGCACAACAGGCTCTGGCCGATTGGCTCTGCTTCGGCCGTTAGGATCACTTCACAGAGCACTGCAAGGTGGCATTGTGGGTAATTCTTATCTTGCGTTTATGATGTGTTACAGAGTCGATGTTTATCAGAAATGTATTTGGTGTGGGTTCACAGAGTGTGGCGCATATTAGTAAGAATTTTAAAGTTGTTTATATCACAACCGTCAGTGTAAAAGGTATGGCTGTTGACCACGTATGTATTGCAAACTCGTATTAGAAACAACGAAACGCGCGATGACATACCGAAGACCAGTGGTTCCAAACCACCGTGCCGCGGCCGCGGAATAATTTCTTATTAATCACCCAAATTTTTTTCCTGCACGCCATTGGTAAGCGCAGGAGTGATAAGAGGTTTTAAAATAATTAGCGTTCCGACGGCTATTGAAGGAAATATGGTATATAAAATTTACTTAAAATTTTGAGTAAAATCATGTTCCTGCGGATGAAAAACAAGTAGACTTTATTTAATTTGTTTGAATAAATATAACTTAAAACTTGGATGTAATCAAGTAACTGTTACTTAATATCTTCACAACTTTTATGTTATATGGTAAGTAGAATTTACTTGATACTGGCAAATGAGTGTTACTTGATATTGCAGCATTAAATTTTACTTAAATCATTTGCGTGCAAATACTTACAATAATTTTTTTAAGTAAATCTTATGAGTTCTTTTTTTCAGTGTATATGTAGATCCCAAATACACATCAGCAGGTACCAGAAGGTAAGAAAAGTTGGTTTTGCATTATTTTGCGAAACAAAATGGCCGATAAAATCTCTGCTAATAGATGCCATTTTGCGGTCCTTATACACACACTATACTAATACTCGTATGTTGAAAAGTACGTCCGACTACTGTAGCTGTAACGCGTCGTCAATCAATCAAGCGGTGCGGCTTCATAGCTTTTTGAGCACCGTGTGTAATTTTCTATATTCTCAAAAGAACATTTAAAGTTTTGGTGTTGTTCACTGGCGTCGTATTGCAGTCTACATGTATTTCTTATGTGTGACTGTCATACTGGTTACACTTATCATCACGTCATGTACTAAATAAAATAGCTTTGAGGTTGGTAAGCACAACCAAAATTATTCCGTACATTAGGCACACCGGGTAATAAGGCGCACTGTGGATTTTTGATAAGGCCGAAAAATACGGTAGTCTTTTTGCTTTATTGTTAACATGTAATCATTTATAGTCAAAATAAATATTTACATAACATGTAAAATGGTAGAAATATATTATTTTTAATATGTAATTATGAAAGTCTTTTTTGGGTTGTGTCTTTTATGCTCTCCCATAGCCAAATCTACTTCTGTCGCAAAGAATAATACAGTAAACCCTCGTTTATCACTGTTAATTTCGCATAGTAGAAATTATTAATTATAAATTTAATAATTTTATAGCTAGAGCATAACAAACCCGTGTATGTCTCTCCAAATATAGTTTTTGATGTAAAGAAAGCCATCTGGACATAAAATAACACCCACATATTCACCTTTACACCTTTTTTAGTTTTCAACACTCCTCCCTCTGTGTCCATTAGCACTCTTGTCATGTGTTGAAGGCGGCACATGACGGTCCCAGAGGATTGTGCTATTCTGTGAAGGAAGGACTGGCAGGACATTGAATTGGAACGTGCAAAAATGGGAAAAGAAGAAAAGTGTCAGGAAAGTGGACAGGATAGGTAGAATGTGTGCAAAGAGGTTGGCCACTGCTGCACAAATCTCCCAGGAGCTGCCTTGTTGTTGCAGGCTAATTGAAGCTCTGTGGTGCAGCAGCTTTCGAGCTGTCACTCGCATGAAGAACCCATTTGCTGCATTTTACAGGCTGTGAGCTGAATTCTGATGATGTTAGCCAAAGCTCTAGTTGCCGCCTCCTTCGTGGAGGTACACAGCCCACACGCTGCTTCCCGGTTATCCTCTGATTATATGTAACAGAGTTACAAGCATTCTGAACACGAGCGGGAAAATGGGAACATGAATAATTTTCTCTCTTAGTATTTCGTGAATGTGTCGGGCAATCACACACATGATAATGTGAGTTTAGACTCTTTGCAGGTTTTTTCCCCTTTGAGTAGAGGAGATTGGATATGTTCTTGCAAAGCACATAGCTGCAAGCATCTTATGAATTATTGATCAGTAATTAAAGCAGTGAATTATGAAAATATTTTAAGACTGCACAATCTGACGATCAAACTTTTACGAGAAGAAAAATGCTCATTTGTTATTAGGAGTGATAATACTTTGACCTTATCTGCATTATATCGAATGTTAGGGTTGCAAATTCCGGGAATATTCAAAGTTGGAAACTTTACATGGGAATTAATGGGAAATTAATGGGAATAAACATTGAATGCAACATGCTAGATCTTGCAGCATGATTATTAGCTAAAACAACTTGATCTAATGCAAATTCAGTTGAATTTCAACCTTTAACTGTGCATTCCTCCAACAAATGAACCGAATATATTTCTCCGTTAGCCGTGATGCTAATTTTCTCTATGTTAAATCCCATTCATTTATCCTAACAACATTAGCGATCCAAATTTACTTTTTTTGTGATCTGTAAAGTTCAACTAGCAAATAATAAATCAAAACGTGTAGTTTCCGATGCCTTCTGTTCTGCTAGCCATTCTGTTGTCATAGAAGAATGTAGGTTATAGTATGATTTAGCATGCTGATTGAGTGTTCATTTATTCACCTAGCCTATTTCTATTCATTTGTCCAGCAGTAAAATATTTTTAAAGACTACTCCAAATGTTTAGCTGACTATTTATATCTGTGTGTGGCATTGATCAGTGTTTTACAAGCTTCTCATCTTATTTTACAGAATAAGATAGACGGTGTCCAACTTTGAATAACCAAAAAATGGTCAAAATTTCCAAACTTCCCGAGCTTAACATCCCGTGGTAAATTTCCAGAAAGTTTCCACCCTTTTGCAACTCTATTGAATGTTTCTATTATTTTTGCTATGGCATTTAGTCCAACGAAATTTAGAATTGAAACCGTGTGCCAGGGCAAAATTAACTTGTTTCTTATGTTGTGGCGGGTGAGAGTGCAAAATAATCCATGTATTTGTTTATTGTCAGATCAAGAGTATTGACAATGCGATGCTTAAAACAAGCCCAGAGTTTAGCATTGATGATGACTCCATCTCCCCGCCCTCACATGCATGACAAAGTCATCCTTGATTGTCTCTCAACATCCCCACTAATGAGATAGCAGGATTGTTATTGAGCTCACGTTGTTTTGCTTTCAAAACACATCTGCGCCTTGTCGCATGCTCACATTCAAATGAAAGGTTGTTTAAAAATCGAAGTCACATCCACTTAGATCCAACAGTTAATGTGGAACAACGACATGACTGAACATTTTTAGTTGCTTGTCTTGGACTGCGGTGAGTGAAAAGTCAGAAAGGCAGACAAAATCCTCGGGCCGATGAGGAATTTTTATTAAATGTAGTTAGTAATTATGAAAAATATACACATTTAAAAAAATATTCATGTTCTGTTAAGCTGCTAATGGTTACATAACTACCGTATTTTTCGGATTATAAATCGCAGTTTTTTTCATAGTTTGGCCGGGGGTGCGACTTATACTCAGGAGCGACTTATGTGTGAAATTATTAACACATTACCGCAAAATATCAAATAATATTTATGTCATTCACGTAAGAGACTAGGCGTATATCAGCAATCGTCACACACACACGTTAACCAATAAAAATTTGTCGGGGGCGGGTCATGGCAGAAGTGCATTGTGAAAAAAAAGATGCTACCTGCTACTACTTCCTTACCGATGAAAATTAACAATTTCAACATTGGCGGTAACTTATAAAAACTGAGAAGCGCTGAACAAAAATGGCACCGAAAAGGAAATCATATACTGCAGGTTACAAGCTGGAAGCAGTGAAATATGCAGCAAAAAACGGCAATCGAGCAGCAGAAAGAAAGTTTGGAGTAAGCGAGAAAACTTGTAAGGAACTGCCGACTTATACTCCAGTGCGACTTATATACGTTTTTTTCCTTCTTTATTGTGCATTTTCGGCCGGTGCGGCTTATACTGCGGAGCGATTTATAATCCGAAAAATACGGTAATGGTGTTGTTGTTATGTTTTGGTTTAAAAATTGTAACTTTGAGCAAGTTGCAAACTTTAATAGTAATGGTAAAACCTAAATAAAAACCGTGTTATGGTACAGGGGGAAAAAGACCTCACAAAATGCAGGGACGTAAGTTAAGCTATATTTATTTATATACACAATAAGAAATGAAGTGTGAAACTAATCCAAATGTGTGTGGTGTGCAACCATGTGTACTGATTAGCAGAATGTTACCAGGAGTGTTGAGCAAGGGACTGAAGTCCAAGGGGCCAGGGCAAGCTCGGAGGTCCGTGAGCAGGCGTGAGGTCAAAGGCAGGAGCGAGGCGTCAGAGTCCGTGTCCAGGCAGGTGAAAACACAGAGAGAGCATAGAGCTTGACACGAGTTGGCTCTCTGTACGAAACAGGAAACTATGTTCTGGCCCAGAACGCAGGTCTGCTCTGGCTTAAAAAGCCCAGGAAGCTCCTCAGCAACAGGTGTGATCGGTGCTGACTGATGGCCGATTGAATACAGCCGCCTGCTGCAGCCGGATTGGCGCGTGCAGGCGCACACTTGAAGGTGCGCGCTAAGTGTAGCGCACAGATGAATGTGCACTACAGTGCGACGGGCCGTGACAAACAGCACAGTAACGTTCATAACTAATAATGCGGGAATCCTTCTCCTTTCTATAACAATCTGCTTATGTAACACACTGTAACTCCAGATGTACAAAACCCAAAACCAGCAAAGGTGGCACGTTGTGTAAGTAGTACATAAAAACAGAATACAATGATTTGCAAATCCTTTTCAACCTAATTGAATAGACTGCAAAGACAAGATACTTAAAGGCCTACTGAAAGCCACTACTACCGACCACGCAGTCTGATAGTTTATATATCAATGATGATATATTAACATTGCAACACATGCCAATACAGCCTTTTTAGTTTACTAAATTGCGATTTTAAATTTCCAGCGAGTTTCTTGTTGAAAACGTCGCGGAATGATGACGCGTACGCATGACGTCACAGACTGTCAGGAAATATTAGCGCTGCACCAAACACGGCTAAAAGTTGTCTCTGTTCATGGCGTAATTACACAGTACTTTGGAAATCTGTGTTGCTGAATCTTTTGCAATTTGTTCATTTAATAGTGGAGACTATAAAGAAGAATGCTGTTGGTGGAAAGCGGTGGACTGCAGCTGTCTTTAGCACCGAGACACAGCCGGTGTTTCTTTGTTTGTTGTGAAGCTTTAACACAGAGCGGTCAAGCGAACATGTTTTCTCTACGCCAACCAGCATGTTTTTGGATTTGGAAATTGTGATATACATCTTACTGGAGACATCATTGGATTATTCGTCGCCCTGCAGCAGCTGTTTAAAAGGCAGCAGCTGTTTAAAAGGCAGCTGTGAGCTTGGCTCCTCGGCTTCTCTCTGAGACACTTCGTGTTCACAGCAGCCATCCGACCTCGAGGTATGTCTTTATAATCTTTAAAATCTCACTAAAACACTATTAAAACAATAAGCAGATAAGGGATCTTCCGGAACTATCCTAGTAAATGAGTCTAATTACATCTGAAACGCTCACACTGCCGCCGCCCGGAGCCGTCGCTTTTTTTTTTCTGGTCCTTCGCTATCAATATCCTAATCCACAAATCTTTCATCCTCGCTCAAATTGATGGGGAAATTGTCGCTTTCTCGGTCCGAATTGCTCTTACTGCTGGTGGCTCCCATTAAAAACAATGTGAATATGTGTGGAGCCCTGCAACTCGTGACGTCACGCGCACATACTTCTGGTAAAGGCAGGGCTTTTCTATTAGCAACCAAAAGTTGCGAACTTTATCGTAGATGTTCTCTACTAAATCCTTTTAGCAAAAATATGGCAATATCGCGAAATAATCAAGTATGACACATAGAATGGACCTGTTTTTCCCATTTAAATAACAACATCTCATTTCAGTTGGCCTTTAACGTTCGATCCGGTGAACTTTGTTATTTGTTGTAAATATTAGCTCATTTGGAATTTGATGCCTGCAGCATGTTCCAAAACAGCTGGCACAAGTGGCCAAAATGACTAGGATTGTTGAGAAATGCTCATCAAACACTTATTTGGAGCATCCCACAAGTCAACAGGTTTATTGGGAACAGCAGCTTCCATGAAATGATCAGTCTTTCACAAACAAGGATAGGGAGAGGGTCACCCCTTTGTGAACAAATGTGTAATCAAACTGTTGAACAGTTTAAGAACAACATTTCTCAACGAGCTATTGCAAGGCATTTAGGGATTTCACCATCTATGGTCCGTAATGTCATCAAAAGGTTCAGAGAATCTGGAGAAATCACTCCACGGAAGTGATGATATTACAGATCTTCGATCCCTCAGTTGGTACTGCATCAAAAACCGACATCAGTGTGTAAAGGATATCACCACATGGTCTTGGGAACACTGCAGAAAACCACTGTCAGTAACTACAGTTTGTCGCTACATCTGTACGTGTTGTAAAAAGGAAAGGCCATGTAACACAGTGGTAAAAATGCCCCTGTGCCAACTTTCCACAACATGCCAACTTCAATGGTTTTGGGTTTTATATATTCTTCATCTGTATGTTAGGGCTACAGAAATACATTATTTTAGTAATCGACTAATCGATCGATTAGTTTGTTTAAATAATCGAGTAATCAGATAAAACAAAGTCAGGTTTTCTGTTAACTCCAAACACTAGACTGTAGGAACTCAAAATCCATTCATCGGTGGCTTAAACATACAGTAACAGAAGTTAGCTTAGCAGGTTTAAAAAATATGTTTTTCTTTATTTTTGTCAAGGTACTTTGTTTTTCCCGATCTATTTTGATGAAAAACTTATATTAAGAAATAAGTTCCGCTAAATGTGGGATGAATTCCTGATTTTCATGACTGAAAGAGCATTGTTCTGTATTTCCATTGTATATAAAAGCTTTTTGAGGATCATAAGGGTTTTGTTTAACCTGGGGGTCTGTAACGCGCGGCTTTCGAGCCACAAGCGGCTCTTGATCGCCGCCTTACTGGCTCCTTAGAGCTTTTTCAAAAATGCATGAAAATGGAAAAATATGAGGAATAAATATATATTTTCAGTTTTGATAAAGTTTCTGTAGGAGGAGAAATATGACAAAAACCTTCCTAATTGTTAGAAATCCCACTCTTTACATGAAACGTGTCACTACTGAGAGTATTTGGGGCACGCCATTTTGTCCTAATTTCAGAAGTCCTTGAACGCACCGTAATTTGTTTACATGTACAACTGCCCTTCATGCTGCCACAGTTGGGGACGGCGTGGCGAAGTTGGGAGAGTGGCCGTGCCAGCAATCTGAGGGTTAATGTGAAGGTTTCAGGGAGAAGGAGATGGCACAGAGACTGGGAAAAGCTTATAGCCTGGGGCGTCTTTATTTTAACAAGGATATATCTAATGCTGTATGTATATATATATATATATATATAATATAATATATATCTATACAATAATATTTCAATATAATTTATATAATATATTATTTGACATAATATATTATACAAAACTATATTATATATTATTATATAATATTATACTATATTATTATATATATATATATACATATATATATATATATATATATATATATATATATATATATGTGTATGTCAAATCTGATGTGTATGTAACAAAGATGAAATGGGTGCAAGACTATGTGTGGAATTTAACGGGAGGTGTTATTTACCGCAAGTGTTGGAGGTGCGTGTTGAGAGGAGCTGAGCTGTCAGGCGCGGGCAAAGCAGGTAGGGAAGTCCAAAGCGGAAGCGTGGTCGAGAGGCAGGAGAGAGTCGTCGTTTGTCCGGGGGCGAGCAAGGGATCGAAAACCAGGAAGCCAGAGGAAGACAAGGGGAATCCAAAAAGCACACGACACACAGCGTGGCTCGGGAACGCACACAGGGAGCTGCGGGGTGAGGAAAGACACGACAATTAACGCATGGGAAAAGGGCACAGAGATCAGGATCAAAAATTCAACTAGGATGCTGGAGACGAGCTTACGGTACAGTTGCTACGTTCTGGCAAAGGATCACTGGTGGCGGGGGTTCTTGTACTCCTCTCTTTCATTAGTGCCGGCTGCGTTGATTACAGATGGAGCGCAGCTGCCTGCCGCGGTTTGAGTGACATGCGCGCGTTCAGAGGTGCGCCGGATGACAGATTGCGCACTTGTGTGTGTCCGAGCCGTGACAGGATCCCCCACCTTATGCGAGACTCCCGACGAGCTACGGGGTGCATCCGGATTGGCACGGTAAAAATTCTCAAGGAGAGAAGGGTCCGCGAGGTAGGAGGCTGGCACCCAGGATCGGTCCTCCGGTCCATAGCCTTCCCAGTCGACCAGGTAGACCAACCCCCTACCCTGTCGACGAACCCTGAGAATCTCCTTTACTGTCCACACCTGATCACCGCTCTTGAGAACCCTGGGGGGAGGGGGGGGAGGGGTGGGGAGTGAGAGAGGGCTGATGGACACAGGCTTGATTTGGGACACGTGAAAAACTGGTTGGATCTTCATGGAAGATGGGAGAGAGAGACGAACGGCAGCAGGGTTGACTATGGCATTGATGGGGAACGGTCCCACGTAGCGGGGTGCCAATTTAGAGGACTGTACCTTGAGGTGGAGGTCTTTGGCCCTTAACATCACCTGCTGCCCGGGCTGATAGGACAGTGCCGGGATGCGGTGCCGGTCGGCGTTGCGGCGCATCCTGTCCGATGTCTTCACTAAGGCAGTCCGGGCAGTCTTCCAGACCTTTCGGCAGCGTTTAAGGTGGGCCCGAGTGGAGGGTACCGCTGCCTCGACCTCTTGCTGAGACAACATTGGTGGTTGGTAGCCTAGAGAGCACTCGAAAGGGGACATACCTGTGGCGGAACTGGTCATGGAATTGAAGGCATACTCCACCCAGGGTAAGTATCTGCTCCATTGAGAGGGTTGGCGGGCGGCAACACAGCGGAGCATTGTCTCTAACCCCTGGTTGGCTCTCTCTGCTTGTCCGTTACTCTGTGGGTGATATCCAGAGGTGAGGCTGACTGTAGCACCAATTCCTTTGCAGAAAGACTGCCACACGCGGGAGGTGAACTGGGGGCCACGGTCAGAGAGTATGTCCTGGGGAATGCCGTGGAGTTTCACCACGTGTTGGATGAGCAAGTCGGCAGTCTCAGCTGCGGAGGGAAGCTTGGGGAGTGGGACAAAAAGTGCAGCCTTAGAGAATCTATCGATTATGGTTACGATAATGGTGTTACCTTGAGAAGCGGGGAATCCGGTCACAAAGTCCAGAGCAATATGAGACCAGGGTCGACCAGGAATGGGTAGGGGGCGTAAGAGTCCCACCGGAGGGCTGTGGGAAGCCTTGTTGCGAGCGCACGTGGAACAAGCAGCGATGAACTTTCCGGTGTCAGTCTCCATAGATGGCCACCAGAATGAGCGTTGGATGAAAGATAGAGAGCGGTGGACCCCCGGGTGGCAAGCGAAGACACTGGAGTGACCCCAGTCTAGTACTTTGGAACGAAGGTCAGGTGGAACAAACAGTCTGTTGGGGGGTCCACCACCCGGACCTGGGTTTTTGAGAAGTGCCGCTCTTACCAGTGCCTCAATCTCCCAGGTGATCATCCCCACCACCCGGGCAGGGGGGAGAATGGGTTCGGCTGAGGGTGTGTTGATGGTCTCCTCCGAGAACTGTCTGGAGAGGGCATCAGCCTCTGTGTTGCGGGTTGCTGGTCTATAAGAAAGCGTGTAGTCAAATCTACTAAAAAAATGTGTCCAACGTGCCTGACGGTCATCAAGTCTCTTGGCAGAACGAATGTGGATGAGGTTGCGATGATCGGTGAGTACCAGGAATGGATGCTTTGCCCCCTCCAGCCAGTGTCTCCACTCAGAAAGAGCGTCGTGTACTGCCAGTAGTTCCCGATTACCTGCGTCATAGTTGCGCTCCGATGGTGTGAGTCTTCTGGAAAAAAATGCACATGGATGTAAGACATTATTCCCCTGGGCACGCTGGGAGAGTACCGCCCCGATGCCTGAATCTGATGCGTCCACCTCGACGATGAATGGACAATCAGGATCGGGGTGGACGAGTACCGGTGCAGAGGTGAAGCTCCTCTTCAGCCTTTGGAAAGACACATTAGCTTCTTTGGCCCATTGAAATGGGATGAGGGTGGAAGTGAGGGAATGGAGAGGGGCGGCCACCTTACTGAAATCCTTTATGTAGCGGCGGTAGAATCCTGCGAAGCCCAGAAAACGTCTCAATTCCGTCCTTGTGGAGGGCTGTGGCCACTGTGTTACCGCCTCTACCTTTTTGGGGTCCGCCTTGATGTGTCCTTCTTGAACAATATGACCGAGAAAGTTAACTGTGGATTTGTGGAACTCACACTTCTCGGCCTTGACGAACAGACGGTTCTCTAGTAGGCGCTGCAGAACCAGTCGGACATGGTGTTTGTGTTCCTGTAGGGTTTTTGAAAAAATGAGAATGTCATCAAGGTACACTACAAGAAACTGGTCCAGTATGTCTCGCAGTACATCGTTTACCAGGGCCTGAAAAACCGCCGGGGCATTCGTTAGGCCGAAGGGCATCACCCTGTATTCGAAGTGCCCCAGGTGTGTGTTGAAAGCTGTCTTCCATTCATCCCCCTTCCTGATGCGTACCAGGTGGTACGCGTTGTGGAGATCCAATTGACTAAAAACTGTGGCGGGAGCGAGGGGCTCAAAGGAAGAGCTCAGGAGTGGGAGAGGGTATTTGTTTTTGATTGTGATATTATTTAGTTGACGGTAGTCAATACACGGGCGTAGAGATCCATCCTTCTTGCCCACAAAGAAGAATCCTGCCGCCACCGGGGACTTAGAGGGGGTAATGATGCCGGAAGCAAGAGAGTCTGAAATGTATTCCTGCATCGCCTTCTTTTCGGGTAGGGACAGATTGTATAGGCGACTAGATGGGAGGACAGCATTGGGCACAAGGTCTATGGCGCAATCGTATGGTCGATGCGGGGGAAGGGAGAGTGCCTGTTCCTTGTTGAAGACCTCGGCAAGGTCATGATAGACAAGGGGAACATTAGTGAGGTCCTTGGGGGGTACAGTGGCCTTGGGTCTGATACTCGGAGGAACTGCGGATCCCAGGCAGTTAGCGTGACATGTAGCGCTCCAGGCCAGGATCTTGCCTGTGGACCAGGCAATGTGGGGCTCGTGCTTGCACAGCCAAGAGCGACCAAGAACTAGGGGGGCAATGGGAGCATCCAAAACCCAGAGGCTAATGGTCTCAGTGTGGTTCCCAGAGAGGGTAAGTGAGAGGGGTTCCGTCCTGTGGGTTATGGGACCAAGGGGGTGTCCGTCCAGGGCTTGAGCCGGTAAGGGGGTCTCAAGCGGTAGGAGCTGTATACCCGCCTGTCGAGCGAACTCCCGATCCAAAAGGCTGTCGTCCGCTCCAGAATCCAGGTAGGCCCCGATAGTTAGGTTCTTGGAGTTCCATGACAAGGTCGCTGAGAAGAGGATGCCAGGATTCCTCCGCTTGCGGGGAACGGACGTATGGCTCACTAGGATTCCCCTGACTAGTGAGCCTTGTCTTTTGGCCGTATCGGGCAGTTCCTGATCACATGACCTGCCACACCGCAGTAGAGACAGAGGTGTTGCTGGAAGCGCCTCTCCCGTTCTTCGGCTGCTAGGCGGGATCTGCCTAGTTGCATGGGATCGTCCGTGCTGGTGGCCCCAAGGGCAGGTAGTGGTGGCCACATGGCAGCGTGCGGTCTGGTTTGGGGACTTGGACTTGGGCTGCTGTGCGCTCGCTCAGCAGCTCGCTCGATAATTCTCTGGTTCATCTGGAGAGCGAGGTCAATTAAGGCCCGGTAGGACGTCGGGCGGTCCCTTAAAAGTCCGTCCTTTACTGTGTCACTGAGCCCGCGTCGGAAAGCGCTCTGGAGCGCCTTATCCCCCCACCCGCTGTCAGCTGCGAGGGTGCGAAACTCCAGGGTGTATTCGGCCACAGAAAGGGAGCCTTGTTGAATGGAGTGGAGGCGGGAGGCGGCATCCCCCCCGTCCACTGCGTGGTCAAATACAGCCCGGAACTCTGAGCGGAAGGCAGAGTAGTCAGTTCCGAGTCCGCTGCTTTGGTCAATCGCCGCTGTGGCCCATCGCAGTGCTCTGCCTGACAGGAGGGAGAACAGGAAGGCAATCTTTGCCCCATCAGAGGAGTAGCGGGAGGGCTGGTGCTGAAATATAAGCTCACACTGAACCAAAAATCCCCGGCAGAGTTCAAAATCTCCCTCAAATGTTTTTGGGATGGCAATCTTGGGTTCTCGGGTGAGGGAGGTGTCCCATGTTGCCGCAGCTGCGGAGGCACCCGTACCTGGCGCAGGTGGAGGGGGGGTTCTTGGCTCAATGGTGTCCAGCCTTGACAGCAGGGTGGCAAAGGCAGCATTAAGCTGGGTCTCCAAGTCATCAAAACGGGACTGGTGCTGCTGGAGGATAGTGTGCATGGTGGGAAGATCAGGGGTAGTGGTGTGTTGGGGAGAGGAAGTGGGGCGACCTCTTCCTGTGTCGTCTGGTTCTGACATGGCCAGAACGTACTGTGAAGGTTTCAGGGAGAATGAGACGGCACAGAGACTGGGAAAAGCTTATAGCCCGGGGCGTCTTTATTTTAACAAGGATATATCTAATGCTGTATGTATATATATATATATATATATATATATATAATATAATATATATCTATACAATAATATTTCAATATAATTTATATAATATATTATTTGATATATTATACAAAACTATTTAATGTATTATTATATAATATTATACTATATTATATATATATATATATATATATATATATATATATATATATATATATATATATATATATATGTATATATATTTATATATATATGTGTATGTCAAATCTGATGTGTATGTAACAAAGATGAAATGGGTGCAAGACTATGTGTGGAATTTAACGGGAGGTGTTATTTACCGCAAGTGTTGGAGGTGCGTGTTGAGAGGAGCTGAGCTGTCAGGCGCGGGCAAGTCAGGTAGGGAAGTCCAAGGCGGAAGCGTGGTCGAGAGGCAGGAGAGAGTCGTCGTTTGTCCGGGGGCGAGCAAGGGATCGAAAACCAGGAAGCCAGAGGAAGACAAGGGGAATCCAAAAAGCACACGACACACAGCGTGGCTCGGGAACGCACACAGGGAGCTGCGGGGTGAGGAAAGACATGACAATTAACGCATGGGAAAAGGGCACAGAGATCAGGATCAAAAATTCAACTAGGATGCTGGAGACGAGCTTACGGTACAGTTGCTACGTTCTGGCAAAGGATCACTGGTGGCGGGGGTTCTTGTACTCCTCTCTTTCATTAGTGCCGGCTGCGTTGATTACAGATGGAGCGCAGCTGCCTGCCGCGGTTTGAGTGACATGCGCGCGTTCAGAGGTGCGCCGGATGACGCGTGCAGCGCGGCTCCCGACAGATTGCGCACTTGTGTGTGTCCGAGCCGTGACAGTTACTGGTTCAATCCCCACCCTCTACCATCATAGTCACATCAGTTGTGTCCTTGAGCAAGACACTTCACCTTGCTCCTGATGGATCCTGGTTAGCGCCTTGCATGGCAACTCCCGCCGTCAGTGTGTGAATGTGTGTGTGAATGGGTGAATGTGGAAATAATGTCAAAGCGCTTTGAGTTCCTTAAAAAAAGGTAGAAAAGAGCTATACAAGTACAACCCCTTTGCCACAAAAAGATGTGTTTTATGCTTTTCCTTCTTTGTCCATCAAACGTTTTATGCTGTGCACAAATCCACAAAGGTGAGCTTTGTTGATGTTATTGACTTGTTAAGTTAAAGTTAAGTACCAATGATTGTCACACATGGATATGGTGAAATGTGTCCTCTGCATTTGACCCATCCCCTTGTTCACGCCATGGGAGGTGAGGGGAGCAGTGGGCAGGAGCGGTGGCCGCGCCCGGTAATTATTTTTGGTGATTTAACCCCCAATTCCAACCCTTGATGCTGAGTGCCAAGCAGGGAGGCAATGGGTCCCATTTTTATAGTCTTTGGTATGACTCGGCTGGGGTTTGAACTCACAACCTACCCATCTTAGGGCGGACACTCTAACCACAAGGCCACTGAGTAGGTGTGTGTGGAGTGCTTATCAGACATATTTGGTCACTGCATGATTGCAAGCTAATCGATGTTAACATGCTATTTAGGCTAGCTGTATGTAGATATTGCATCAGTATGCCCCGTACTTTAGGTATATTTGAAGTCATTTTATTTGTAGTTTCTGTTTCATTCAACTTGAACACACACATCTTTTACCTTTGACCATTCTGAGCCAGTAATATCCAGGAGTTATCTCAGCCTCTGAAAAGCCTCCATTTTAGTAATGTTTTCTGTACAAAAGACTGTCTCTGTAACGCGTGTTTTCTCTTTGTGTCATTGGGTTGCTTGAGTGTGGTTCACTTCTACAACACAGGAGGGGGCATTGAACGCATCTTTACATCAGCAAGCTCTGAAAGTTACGGTGAGCTTCGATGTGAATTGTTTAATTGGCAGTGTGCGTCAATACAAAGTGAGTTACTTTATAGACACTTTAATATCACTTGTGTGCTTAAAACAGTATCGCGACTCATTTTGTCAGTTTTATTGTAGTCTAATGGCTGTTTGGTATCAGGTTCACAAGCTAACTGCTATCTGAATATTATACACTGAGTCAATCGCACGGGTCGTTTTGACTTACTTTTTACGCCGGATGCCCTGCCTGATGGCCGGAAACGAACCCTTCCCCTCTGCCATGAAAGATATTACCATTACATCACGACTAAATAAATATTCCTCTCCAGCTGCACAACACTTTCGGTTTGACAACAAACCCCTGCTGATGGGAGTGGTATAGGGATTAAATCTTCAGAGAGAGCCGCAGGTGCTGTTTACAACCTCACTCTGCAGTCATTAGTCAGTCTGCTTGTGCCTTCTTCTGGGGGTTGCATTCACTTTGCAGGAGCATCTCTTTTGGATCACAACGTTCTGTTGTGAGTTTATTTTCCTAACAATCAGATAAAACAAATAACGGAAAAACAATAAATGGCTGTTTTGTTGTTTTGCTTCAGGCTCTTGCCAATGTGAACCATGATACAAATATGACAAGACCCTGTTTCATTCACTTTGTTGCTAAGGCTGCGGGTGTGGTTACGCATTCATTGTGGAACACGACATGACAGAGCTACGTACTCACCACCATGTTGCGTGTGCTAACACTTGTGGTTAAAGCACAAAGGTCTCAAAAACACCTACATCTGTTTGCAGCTCTACTGCCTGGTGATTGGAAGCCAGCATGGTTGTTTTGATGCATACTACAAACCCTGTTTCCATATGAGTTGGAAAATTGTGTTAGATGTAAATATTAATCAATCAATCAATGTTTATTTATATAGCCCTAAATCACAAATGTCTCAAAGGACTGTACAAACCACTACGACTACGACATCATCGGAAGAACCCACAGAAGGGCAAGGAAAAATCACACCCAGTGGGACGCCGGTGACAATGATGACTATGAGAAACCTTGGAGAGGACCTCAAATGTGGGCAACCCCCCCCCCTTTAGGGGACCGAAAGCAATGGATGTCGAGCGGGTCTAACATGATACTGTGAAAGTTCAATCCATAGTGGCTCCAACACAGCCGCGAGAGTTCAGTTCAAAGCGGATCCGAGACAGCAGCGAGAGTCCCGTCCACAGGAAACCATCCCAAGCGGAGTCGGATCAACATCGTAGCGATGTCCCCAACCGATACACAGGCGAGCGGTCCATCCTGGGTCCCGATGAGCAGTCCATCCTGGGTCTCGACTCTGGGCAGCCAGTACTTCATCCATGGTCATCGGACCGGACCCCCTCCACAAGGGAGGGGGGGATAGAGGAGAAAAAGAAAAGAAGTGGCAGATCAACTGGTCTAAAAAGGAGGTCTATTTGAAGGCTAGAGTATACAAATGAGTTTTAAGGTGAGACTTAAATGCTTCTACTGAGGTAGCATCTCGAACTGTTACCGGGAGGGCATTCCAGAGTACTGGAGCCCGGACGGAAAACGCTCTATAGCCCGCAGACTTTTTTTGGACTTTAGGAATCACTAATAAACCTGTGTCTTTTGAACGCAGATTTCTTGCCGGGATATATGGTAAATATGAACGGAATACAATGATTTGCAAATCCTTTTCAACACATATTCAATTAAATGCACTACAAAGACAAGATATTTGATGTTCAAACTCATAAACCACGTCTCAATCAGGGCTAAAATGTAAATCAGTCTCCTTTACATATTTCAAGAAAGCACCCCATACTTCTTGAAACTTTACAGAACAACCTTTTAATGGCAGCCTAAATTCCTCCCAATTTAAGGAAACAAAGAACATCTCTAAACCATCGGGTGTGGTAGGCAGGCGCTGCATCCTTCCGGTTAAGCACAATAAGTCTTCTCGTTGTGAATGCCACCACAATTTATTTTGGGATTTGCTGGGAGAAGATGACAGAGGGGCTATTGCCTTCCAGAGAGATTAAAAACATGTCAGACATCTGAAACAGAATATTCTTCCATAAAAGACTGAATTACCTTAGCAAATCTTGATGGTGGGCAAGTTTTGGGTGCTGAGCGGTCAAGCTTGGGATCGAGCCAACAGTTAAAGTCTCCAGAAAATACATTTTTATCACAGCATTTATTTATTCTGTTTTTATTCTTATATTTATATCCCTGCCTATGCTGACCGCGCATTCCTGATACACTGTAATTGAAAAGTAAATTCCTGAATATTTGTAATTTATTTATTAATTTTGATTTTAAAATAAATGGATATGAGAGAAAAATGTTTAAAAAAAAGTTTTATTTAAAGTTTTCACTCTTCAGGTTAATCCTAAATCTTTGTTTGTTTATAGTAAAGGTGTCACAGGGTGCTAAGTGGAGACTCCTGGCTGATCACAATGACCCATTCATTTCACATAAAACATTGGAAAAGTAAATAAATGAATACAAAATTGTATTTAACAATAGTAAAAAAAAACATGTTAAAAATAAAACACCAAAAATAGAGGATGGCATTCAGCCCGATTATCACATCTTCAACATTCCCCCAAGCACTATTAAAGATTTTTGTTCAAGAAAAAAATCTGAAAAATACAGTAACAAGTAAATGTTTAAAAATTAGTTTATTTTCAATCGACCTGTAGTGTATACAGTACAGGCCAAAAGTTCTGACACACCATCACATTCAATACGTTTTCTTTATTTTCATGACTATTTACATTGTCGATTGTCATTGAAGGCATCAAAACTATGAATGAACACATGTGGAGTTATGTACTTAACAAAAAAAGGTGAAATAACTAAAAACATGTTTTATATTCTAGTTTCTTCAAAATAGCCACCCTGTGCTCTGATTACTGCTTTGCACACTCTTGGCATTCTCTCGATGAGCTTCAATAGGTAGTCACCTGAAATGTTTTTTACTTCACAGGCCTTCAGTGACAATGTATAATATAAATAGTCATGAAAATAAAGAAAATGCATTGAAATGAAAAGGTGTGTCCAAACTTTTGGCCTTTACTGTATATTAATCAGAGGTGGGTAGAGTAGCCAGAAATTGTACTCAAGTAAGAGTACAGTTACTTTACAGATTTATTACTCAAGTAAAAGTAAGGAGTAGTCACCCAAATATTTACTTGAGTAAAAGTAAAAAGTATGTTGTGAAAAAACTACTCAAGTACTGAGTAACTGATGAGTAACCTGTTTGTTTAATGATTACGGCAACAAATAATGCACAAAAACATAAAAATAGCAATGAGCAAATTCAGAGCCAGGAATATCTCTTAAGCAACTAAAACAATATTATATATTAAATAATGATACATTAAAATAAATAAAAATTAAGGCAAATTGGGCCACAATAACTTAACAGCACCATAGGCACAGTAGGCATTGATTGATTGATTGATTGAAACTTGTATTAGTAGATTGCACAGTACAGTACATATTCCCTACAATTGACCACTAAATGGTAACACCCCAATAAGTTTTTCAACGTTAATCAATTACTTAATAAATGACCAAGTCTAGGTGATCTACCTCATATGTACATACACACACATATCATATATATATATATATATATATATATATATATATATATATATATATATATATACATATATATATATATACATATACATACACACATCATATATATATATATATATACATTTATATATACAGTATATAATTTATATTTATTTATTTTGCCGTTTTTGTTGACATGTTAAAGGTGTTTTAATGAATATACATGCATGTTTAACATATAGATTCCTATCTTTAATGAAGACAAGAATATAAGTTGGTGTATTACCTGATTCTGATGACTTGCTTTGATTGGAATCAGACAGTATAGTGCTGATAAGTCCCGGTTTTCAAATGGAGGAGAAAAAAAGTTCCTCCTTCCTGCCTAATACCACATGAAAGTCGTTGGTTTTTGGCATCTTATTTGTCCAGCTTCCATATTCGTTTTTATACACTTTACAAGAAATACATTGGCGGCAAACTCCGTAGCTTGCTAGCTTGTTTGCGCTGGCTTTCGGAGACTCTTATTTTGTTAGCGCAGGCGCGATGGAGCAGCAATTTATTGTGAAGACAGGAACTGTGCGATCAGTCTTTAGGCTTGTGACGGGAAGTACGGTTGAAATAAAAAGTGTCTTTTTTCATTTGCACTTTTGATTGATTGATTGAAACTTTTATTAGTAGATTGCACAGTACAGTACATATTCCGTACAGTTGACCACTAAATGGTAACACCCCAATAAGTTTTTCAACATGTCGGGTTCGACGTGTGACGGTCACGTGACCACCTGGCTCTGTTTGATTGGTCCAACGTCACTAGTGACTGCATTTGATTGGTGAAACGCAAGCATGCGTAGTTCCTACTTTGAATGCGTGTCTGACAAAATCAAAACAAACAAAGCGTGCATTAACAGATCGATAAAAAAAAGTAGCGAGTAGCGACCTGATTGCAGATAAATGGAGCGGAGTAAAAGTACAATTCATCCCAAAAGTTACTCAAGTAGATGTAACGGAGAAAATGTAGCGCGTTACTACCCACCTCTGATATTAATCCTTTATTGAATTACTGGTTTATGAGGGGCTTCACGGCTGAAGACGGGTTAGTGCGTCGGCCTCACAATACGAAGGTTCTGCAGTCTTGGGTTCAATCCCTGGTTCGGGATCTTTCTGTGTGGAGTTTGCATGTTCTCCCCGTGAAAACGAGGGTCCCCTCCGGGTACTCCGGCTTCCTCCCACTTCCAAAGACATGCACCTGGGGGTAGGTTGATTGGCAACACTAAATGGTCCCTAGTATGTGAATGCGAGTGTGAATGTTGTCTGTATATCTGTGTTGGCCCTGTGATGAGGTGGCGACTTGTCCAGGGTGTACCCCGCCTTCCGCCCGATTGTAGCTGAGATAGGCGCCAGCGCCCCGCGACCCCAAAAGGGAATAAGCGGTAGAAAATGGATGGATGGATGGATGAATTACTGGTTTATGAGGGGGCGTCAAGGTGGAAGAAGGGTTAGTGCGTCTGCCTCACAATACGAAGGTCCTGCAGTCTTGGGTTCAATCCCAGGCTCGGGATCTTTCTGTGTGGAGTTTGCATGTTCTCCCCGTGTATGCGTGGGTTCCCTCCGGGTACTCCGGCTTCCTCCCACTTCCAAAGACATGCACCTGGGGATAGGTTGATTGGCAACACTAAATCGGCCCTAGTGTGTGAATGTGAGTGTGAATGTTGTCTGTCTATCTGTGTTGGCCCTACGATGAGGTGGCGACTTGTCCAGGGTGTACCCCGCCTTCCGCCCGATTGTAGCTGAGATAGGCGCCAGCGCCCCCCGCGACCCCAAAAGGGAATAAGCGGTAGAAAATGGATGGATGGATGGATGAAGTAAACCGTTGTGTATGCAAGCCGATCCTATTTAATATTAAGCACTGAATGATGTAAATTATTTTATATTCAACCAATTAAGAAAGATCAAAAGGGCACACAAGCACAAGGACACAAATTAGCAATCCCATTCCAGTGGATCAATCAGCCCACACCAAACATAAACGACACCTATCAAGTAGACCAGGCACACAAACGATGAGTGTTTATATAAGAAACATAATATGAACAGTGACAACTGAAATAATTGACTTTGAGGTCCACTTGTCACAGATGGACAAACTCCTAACTAGGGTGACTGCTTTCTATAAATGTTTTTTTGTTAATGAACAAACCACAGGAGTTGAGAAATGATGCTGGAGCAGAATAAGGCAGCGGGCAAAATGGCTTTAAGGAATTAATTAACACTTTGATTGCCTTCTTTATGGGGGTCTAATGGAGTTTAGGTGTGCATAGTCTGACTTCCATCCAGCCATCAATGTTTTCACAGGGGGGAAGGAGCCTATCCCAGCTGCACTCGGGCGGACATCCTTAATAATATTCGTTAATGTGTCTATGTGACAGTGGTATTTTATACAGTATGCATACTAATATAATATTGAAATACAACAAAATCTCACCATATTAGCAATCAAATCAAACCAATCCACACAAATGTTGTGCGGCCTCACAACTTTGTCCATCTTCCCAGCACATTTTGGCCAATCAGCGTTAATTTTGCCAATAGAATTTTTTTTGTGTTTGTTTCTCATGTAGACTAAGCAGGAACAATGTGTAACAAGATATCAACTTTTAAATGCAAAAAGAGAAGTACAAAAAAAGCACAACAGTACCGTATTTTTCGGAATGTAAGGCGCACTTAAAATGCTTTCATTTTCTGAAAAATCGACGGTGCGTCTTATAAATCGGTGTGCCTAAAGTACGGAATATTTCTGGTTGTGCTCACCGACCTCAAAGCAATTTTATTTGGTACATGGTGTTGTTATGAATTGGTCAAAGAAGTGAACCCCAGGATGCAGAGACGGGAGACAAGGTAGAATTACAAAAAGGGAACATTTAATAAGTCAAAAAAGTGTAACAAAAGGCAATGGGGCAGAAGTGCACACCATGAATAAACAAACAAAAACAGGTCCCTCAGTGGTCGGCAGGGGAAAAGGCCAAGGCGCACTGAGCACAACTAAAGGGCCGACACAAAATCCTCTTTACCTCAGGGAGGCTAGGACACAAACAAAGAAGTGAGGAATTTCAGGAATAAGGAGAGAAAACATACCAAGACTGACGAAGTGAAGCAGGCGCACATACGTGGGAGGTGCAAGAGAAAATAACCGGCAAGACCAAGCTGGCAGTGACAAGCTTAAATACTCCTGGGTGAAATTGGTTGCAGGTGTGCCTTAGTGTCCGCCCCTCGCTGAGGACTATTTAGCTGGAGGAAACAGACATCACAAAAAAAAAGGAGAAGGCAGGGAAAATGATAAAACACAACAGGTGTAATGATAAGTGTGACCACTGGATGGTAGTCACACATAAGAGATACATGTAAACTGCAATATGACGCCAGTGAACAGTATGACTTTGAAGCTGCACCGCTTGGATTTTCAGCCCATTACTGCTACTGTAGTCAGAGATACAAGTATGACTATGGTGTGTGTATTAGGAATGCAAAATGGCACGCATTAGCAGACATATCATCTGGCGTTATGTTTTGCAATTGTATGCAAAACCAACTTTTCTTACCTTCTGGTGCCTGCTGATGTGTATTTGAGATTTGCATAAGTCCTGAAAATTGGCGCACGTCCGCCACTGCAGTCCGTGAAGAATCCGTAGTCGATATGTTTATTCTTTTTCTCTATTTCATTGTTACGGGACATTCGTCCTCTGCTGTTGCCATTTCTAATATAAAGTAGTGTACATTTTTAACCTACAGTACAGTATATCTAGCTATGGAAGCGCTAAAAACTACCAGTGTAGTGAGTTTACATAATTCACCTACGGAACTTTAGTTATTAGAGCGTTCCGGTTGTTGCACTAGTGAGCCACGGATGAGGAGATGCTGCTCCGTTATTTATTTAAGTAAAGTCTGAATGTCCTTAAAACAGTTAGCTCCATCTTTTGACATTTCTTCCACTCCCGTCTTTGCATGCTACATCGCTACAACAAAGATGACGGGGAGAAGACGCTGTCAGAGGTGAGTCACGTAAACAAGACGGCGCATCCTGAAGCGACTGTCAGAAAGCGACTTGAAGATGATCTGTAAAACATAATCTCTGGAACATTTTGACCAAAGAACCACCATTATATGTTATGTAGACCACAAGGAAGTGTTTTCCATTTAGAAAAAAATCATAATATGACCCCTTTAATGCGCCTTATAAACCGGTGCACCTTTTGTATGAAAATAGGCCCGCTAATCGGCCGTGCGTTTTATAATCCGGTGTGCCCTATAGTCAAGAAAATATGGTATTTGTTTTCCAATTTTTGTTGCAAATGTGCTTTTTGAGGCTAAGTTTACAAGGAACACTTTAAATATTGATAAAAAATTTATAAAATCATAAGTTGATTCAGATACACTGAAAAAAAAATCCTCCAAACATCACTACTTTTGCTGCAACTTTCTGAAAAAGCTGCTGCTAATTCAAGCATTTTAGGTCGCAGGAATCACAAAAAAGACCGCACCGGATAAAGGGATGTACCTGCTTTGTGTTTGATTGACGTTTTACCCATCATCTCCGTACAGGCCCCCACCTCCGGCAGTGAACCCCCATCTCAACTACCATCATGGTTGTCACCTTATGCATTGCCCTTTCAATTAGATGCTCAATTTCACCCTGCTTGTCCCACGGGAGTCACAACCACACCATCCCAGATTGGAATCCCATAAATGTCACATGTCCCACTCCCACCCCCGACACATACACGTATCAGGACTGCACCATTCAACACTGCCTGGGTAGCTTGATTGCTAAACATGTGACAGAGAAAAGGACAATGGATGTGTAGTTTCCTGCCTGACAGCGGGACGTGTCTTGATAACGAGGCTGCCTTGTTGCAGACCGACGCTGGTTGATTTTCTGTATGTAAAATCAGCATCACACTGAAAGCGAAATGATAAACATATTGTCACATTAATACAACACAATAGGAGTTATTTCTTTAAAGGCAGAACTGTCCACCCAGTTCCACATTACAAACCCCAAAACTAGTGAAGTTGGTACATTGTATAAATTGTAAATTAAAAAAGAATACAATGATTTGAGAATCATTTTCTACCTACATTCAATTGAATAGACTGCAAAGACAAGATATTTAATGTTTGAACTGGAAAACTTTGTTAATTTTTGCAAATATTGGCTCATTTGGAATTTGATGCCTGCAATGTGTTTCAAAAAAGCTGGCACAAGTGGCAAGAAAGACTGATAAAGTTGAGGAATGCTAATCAAACACTTATTTGGAACATCCCACAAGTGAACAGGTTTATTGGGAACAGCAGCTTCCATGAAATGATCAGTCTTTCACAAACAAGGATAGGGAGAGGGTCACCCCTTTGTGAACAAATGTGTAATCAAACTGGGTGCCATGATTGGGTATAAAATCAGCTTCTATGAAAAGCTCAGTCATTCACAAACAGGGATGGGTTGAGAGTCACCACTTTGTGAACAAATGCATTAGAAAATTGTCAAATTGTTTAAGAACAACATTTCTCAACAAGCTATTGCAAGGAATTTAGGGATTTCACCATCTACGGTCCATAATATCATCAAAAGGTTCAGAGAATCTGGAAAAATCACTGCACGTAAGCGATGATATTATGGACCTTCGATCCCTCAGGCGGTACTGCATCAAAAAGCGACATCAGAGTGTAAAGGATATCACCACATGGGCTCAAGAACACTTCAGAAAACCACTGTCAGTAACTATAGTTTGTCGCTACATCTATAAGTGCAAGTTAAAACTCTACTATACAAAGCCAAAGTCATTTATCAACAACACCCAATAACGCCACTGGCTTCGCTGGGCCTGAGCTCATTTAAGATGGACTGATGCAAAGTGGAAAAGTGTTCTGTGGTCTGATGAGTCCACATTTCAAATAGCTTTTGGAAACCGTGGACACCGTGTCATCGGGAACATGATTATTTGCAAAAAATTAAGTTTCTCAGTTCAAACGTGCCAACTTCACTGATTTTGGGTTTTGTAAATAACACCTACAGTAGTAACATGGCTACTGCGTCGGTCTGTTGGATTTGCATCCCTTCCGATGTGAGGCACTGAAGGAGAGATTACATTTGTGGTGCAGCCCTTAGTTGAAAATCCATTACATGCATGAGCAGCAACATGTTCTATTTTGGCTTTCAGTTACATCTCATTCATGTTTTCCTGTTGCTTTCTGCCAGTCTAGAGAAAGTCATTATATTCAATGAGACAAAATCCTTCAGGCAGAGTTGTTGTACAGTAAGGACGTTGAATACATACAGTGCAATAATATCAACTAAAGTTGACCTTCTACAAGATGTGGGGTTTCATTTCGATGTTATTTATCCAGAAAAAACACTGATGTTGGACAGTAGAGGGGCTCTTCTTCACAATCTCTATCCATCTATCCACAATCTCCATTCTAGCTTTACTTTGAGCTTTTCCCGGATCGCAGAGCTTCTCACCCTATCTCTAAAGGAGAGCCCCGCCACCCGGCGGAGGAAACTCATTTTGGCCGCTTGTACCCGTGATCTTGTCCTTTCGGTGACCATAGGTGAGGATGGAACGTAGATCAACCGGTAAATTGAGAGCTTTGCCTTCCGGCTCAGCTCCTTCTCACCACAACGGATCGATACAGCATCCACATTACTGAAGACGCCGCACCGATCCGACTTTCAATCTCACGATCCACTCTTCCCTCACTTGTGAACAAGACTCCGAGGTGAACAAGACTCCACTTGGGGCAGGGTCTCCTCCCAACCCAGAGATGGCACTCCACTCTTTTCCGGGCGAGAACCATGGACTCGGACTTAGAGGTGCTGGTTCCCATCCCAGTCGCTTCACACTCGGCTGTGAACCGATCCAGTGAGAGCTGAAGATCCTGGCCAGATGAAGCCATCAGGACCACATCATCTGGAAATAGCGGAGACCTAATCCTGCAGCCACCAAACCGGGTCCCCTCAAGCCATTACTGCGCCTAGAAATTCTGTCCATAAAAGTTATGAACAGAATCGGTGACAAAGGGCAACCTTGGTGGAGTCCAACCCTCACTGGAAACGTGTCCGACTTACTGCCGGCAATGCGGTCCAAAGTCTGACACTGATCATACAGGGAGGGGACTGCCAATATTTTATACAAATAATGTGTCATGAGACATGCAAAATTAAAGTATATAGAAGGAGAATAAAAGTAAAGGATATTAAATGAGCCCAAATATACCTACAAATGAGGCATAATGATGTAATATGTACATAGAGTTAGCCAAAATAGCATGTTAGCATTGACTAATTTGTAGTCATGCACTGACCAAAAATGCCTGATTAGCACTCCATCAAGTCAATAAAATTAACAAAGCTCACCTTTGTGCATTCACGCACAGCATAAAACATTTGTTGGACAAAATGAGACAAAGAAGGAGTGGAAGATTTTACATGTAAACAAACTGTTGCATCACAGTCCACACTGTGGTGTGTTCAAGAACCGCTGAAATTAGTAGGACAAAACGATGTTCACCAAATACTCTCATGTGAAAAAAAGTGAATAAAATTTATATAGCGCTTTTTCTCTAGTGACTCAAAGCGCTTTACATAGTGAAACCCAATATCTAAGTTACATTTAAACCAGTGTGGGTGGCACTGGGAGCAGGTGGGTAAAGTGTCTTGCCCAAGGACACAATGGCAGTAACTAGGATGGCGGAAGCGGAAATCGGACCTGCAACCCTCAAGTTGCTGGCACGGCCACTCTACCAACCGAGCTATGCCGCCCCTCATCAGTGAAGCAGACACACGGACATATTAAATAGCCGACTGTCTAACAATTGGGAGGGTTTGTGTCATGTTGGTCCTCAAACAAAACAACATACTAAAACAAAAAAATATTTTTTCGCCCATCTTTTTTCATTTTCAATCCTTTTTTAAAAATGCTCCAGGGAGCCACTAGGACGGCACTAAAAAGCCGCATGCGGCTCGAGGGCCCTGGTGTTGCTGACCCCTGGTCTAGTCTATAGAAAAGCCTCTATAAATGTAATCAATTATTATTATTACTCGCTTTTTTACCGGAACTATTTAAATACGAACGCTGGTTCAAAATAGGACTAAAAGCAAAGGGAGCAGTCTTCACCCTCTGGTCCTGAGCTTTCTGGAAATCTGACCCCCAAGACAATCTAGCTACATATCCCTGCAGTACAACAACAAACAAAAGTGGAGTAAAGGAAAACGGATATATGATCGTATTTGTTGGAACCTTTTTGTAATCAAGATGCATAAAATTAATTAGCGAGGGCCCCCTAAAAATTCAGCATGCCTTTGTAAAGTACCTTAAACCCTAACTGATAACAGAAGAAAGGATGAACACCAAATTCCATTGATTTGGAGATCTCAATTGCCTTGGCTTCCCAAGTCAAGTTCTCTATTATGAGATGGGGTTGTAGTGACATCTAGTGGTTTGTACTTTTAGAGTTTTTTCTATATACAGAAATTAAAATATTAATTTGATGCTTTATTATTTGGTAATTAAGTAAATTCTCTTCAAAAATCTGGCAAATACTGTACTGCAACCACCACTTTGTATCTAAATTATATTTAAAATGCTGTGTACTGTTCATATTATCATATTTGCCAACTTATTTTCCATCAGGAGGTACAAAACTATTCCTCAGCCATTGACAAGATGAGAGAAAGAAATCCTCGCTCTGAGCACACAGGTGGTGACGTTGAAGTTGAAAACCCAACAGATGTGCAGTGATCCATCTTTGCAGCAGCCTGTCTATGGTGCCAGCAACCAGGTCAGGGTTGGGGTTGCAGAGCCAAAATGTACAAAACCCAAAATCAGTGAAGTTGGCATGTTGTGTGAATGGTAAACAAAGACAGAATACAATGATTTGCAAATCCTTTTCAACCTATATTCAATTGAATAGATTGCAAAGACAAGATACGTAACGTCGGAACTAGAAAACTTTTATTTTTTTGCAAATATTAGCTCATTTGGAATCTCATGCCTGCAACATGTTTCAAAAAAGCTGGCACAAGGGGGTAAAAAAGACTGAGAAAGTTGAGAAATGCTCATCAAACACTTATTTGGAACATCCCACAGGTGAACAGGCTAATTGGAATGCCATGATTAGGTATAAAAGCAGCTTCCATTAAACAAACAAGAACGGGGTGAGGGTCACCACTTTGTGAACTAATGCTTGAGCAAATTGTTTAAGAACAATATTTCTCTGCAAGGAATTTAGGGATTTCACCATCTACGGTCCGTAATATCAGCTAAAGTTTCAGAGAATTTGGATAAATCACTGAACGTAAGCAGCAAGGTTGAAACCCAACATTGAATGCCCGTGACCTTCAATCCCTCAGGCAGTACTGTCTCAAAAAGCGACATCAGTGTGCAAGGATATCACCACAATGGCTCAGGAACATTTCAGAAAACCACTGTCAGTAACTACAGTTAGTCGCTACATCTGTAAGT
This sequence comes from Nerophis ophidion, assembly GCF_033978795.1. Lineage (NCBI taxonomy): Eukaryota > Metazoa > Chordata > Actinopteri > Syngnathiformes > Syngnathidae > Nerophis > Nerophis ophidion. The sequence goes on from NC_084622.1 coordinate 23,603,691, forward strand.
GAAATTTAAAAATATACTATGCAAAGCCAAAGCCATTTATCAACAACACCCAGAAACGCCGCAGGCTTTGCTGGGCCCGAGCTCATCTAAGATGGACTGATGCAAAGTGGAAAATTGTTCTGTGGTATGACAAATCTACATTTCAAATTGTTTTTGGAAACTTTGGACGTCTTGTCCGGAAATCCCGGACTGTTAAACAACTTAAGAATGGGAAAGAATTCCACCTGAAAAGCTTCAAATAATGGTATCCTCAGTTCCCAAACATTTACTGAGTGTTGTTAAAAGGAAAGGCCATGGTAAAAATGCCCCTGTGCCAACTTTTTTGCAATGTGTTGCTGCCATTAAATTCTAATTTAATGATTATTTGCAAAAAAAAAAAAATTGTTTCTCAGTTCGAACATTAAGTATCTTGTCTTTGCAGTCTATTCAATTGAATATAAATTAAAAAGGATTTGCAAATGACTGTATTCCACCTCCAAAGACATGCACCTGGGGATAGGTTGATTGGCAACACTAAATTGGCCCTAGTGTGTGAATGTGAGTGTGAATGTTGTCTGTCTATCTGTGTTGGCCCTGCGATGAAGTGGCGACTTGTCCAGGGTGTACACTGCCTTCCGCCCGATTGTAGCTGAGATAGGCACCAGCGCCCCCCAGCAACCCCAAAGGGAATAAGCAGTAGGAAATGGATGGATGTATTGGTTTTATTTACGATTTACAATATGCCAACTTCACTGGTTTTGTAGATCCAAATAATTCGCTTACATGCAAGAATACTCAGAAATGTGTTTTAACAGTCGGCCAGCCAGAAAGTGAAGTGAAACATGACCAAGTAGTGACGCTCATCCTTGTCTGTGTCTATTCCCCAGCAATTTTGCGATAAGACAGCTCATTTAGGCCATGGAGACTCTGATAAGCTGACTTGGGTAAAACATGTTTTATCTCCCGAAGGACAGCATGTGACTCTCGCTGAAAGGATGTCCCTGGACTTGTCTATGCTGGCATCACTGCCAAATAATCATCTCAATGCCTCAGTGGAGTGCATCGCATCAATTGCATTATGAGTTTACGTTGAACATGCATACAACATGATACATCACAATTATTGATGCAGCTCTTGTATTGCATCTCATTTGTGTTGCGGCCAAGTATGAATGTTGCAAATGACGGGCCTGACTGTGTCGTCATATTCAAACCTGCAGGGGGAGACGAGTACAGCCGCCTCACAAAAAGACAGAACCATACTTCCCCAGAATGAGTTGATAAAGGTTAAAAAAATGCAAATGATGCAAAATTCCAGCAGTGTCTACCTAGAATGGATGTATGTTGTTTATTATAAACAAGGTGCAGAAAGTTCAAAAACAGCAGCGGGGTGTGCAAATGGTAATAATGGTGAAGTCCCTTAAATTCATGTTAAGGCCAATATAAACACGTTCACATTTATTAAGGTGAACACTTTTTTCAGGTCACCGCAAAGATGGACGATGTAAACTGTCAGCTTGCATGCAAGAATAATCATGGTAAAGAAACAAAAGCTGGTACAAAGGGGTGAGTAAACTTGTTTAGAACAGTATATGCGGGTCATCTTAATCCACTTGATACTGACCACAGTCTAATCTTGCACCAGAGAACAAGACTAACCTGCTGGGGTCACACAGGAAGTGGACATGTCATACATTGAAGGCTATAGAATTAAATGTACAATGGGACAAAATCCAATACAAAAATGCTGTCTTTATTATATTCACTATATGACAATGTTGTGTTGATTAAAACTGTCAGATTACAACTAGTGCTTTTATTGTTGTTTGTTTATGGTGGGGAGTCTTTTTTCATTCATTCTTTCCTATATTTTCCTATATAGTGGTACTTTTTGTCATGATCCCACATGACAGTTTGGACTGTGTTCTTTATTATTATGTGTTTGGAATCATTTCCTGTCCTTCTGCTCTTGTTTTGGTAATATTTCCTATTTAGTATCTGTGTTTTGGAGCACTTTTACCCTGTGTTCCTCGTCCCACAAGGCACACCTGTTCCTCATAGTTGATTAGTTTTGTTTAGCTTCACACTGTTCCCTCCTTCAGTGTTGCGTCATTATCTTCCGTATGTTAATATGTTCTCTTCCTGCTAGACCTGTTACTTTTCTTCTGCCTGGTACCTAATCAACACTTTGCCTGCCTTCTTTGCATCCTGGGATCCCGCCAAATCGACGGCACGCACCTTTGTCACACTTTTTTCTCATTGCTTAAATATTACTTAAAAACAGTTATTGGCCTGTACCCTATCTTTTAAATGTGTGTGTTTATCCAGACAAAAGTGGCCAAGGACAGATTAATTTTAATAAATAAGCTGGAGAAGGCTGAGGGGGAACTCACACTCGGGAGGCAAAGGTGGTACTCAGTATTACAATAACATTGTTTGCATGTGTAGAACTGGATGACAGCTCTAAGTCCTGTAGAGGAGATAAAAACAGGACATGTTGAGTCAACTAAAGGAGCACAGACACGGCATGATAAGAACGTCCGACACTTGGAATCTTCTCCAGTGGTCCTTGGTCAGTTTGGTGTCTAGTCATTTTTATCTCGGTTATGCTGGATGTGACCATATCTTATTTTCGTTTACTTCTTGCAGGGGACCCATCATATCTGCTAAGAAGGACAGGAGTCATCCCTCCATCAACACATGCGGTAAATAGGCCCATTTTCTTAAAAAATCATGTGATTGTCATTGCTGATGTATGCCTTTCAATGCCAATCTCCAACGCAACTCCCGTCTGACACGCAGCTAGCAGCTAATTCCTACAGTGTGGAGCCGCTTCCCTAAATTAATAATAATCACATCCATTACAACACATAAACTAGATTTAGAATTTTAAGTATCATTATCAAGTATCATTATCCTTGAAGGATGAGGCTAAACATGTTAGTTTTTGATTGCATTTTACTTTTGTTGCTGTATGTAAAAAGGGCACTGCTGAAATGGCAGCAGCTTTGTGCGCTTTAATGTTTCCCTTTAGTTAAGTTAAGTTAAGTTAAAGTACCAATGATTGTCTCACACACATGCTCACTACTGTTCACCCCCTGGGAGGTGAGGGGAGCAGTGAGCAGCAGCAGTGGCCGTGCCAGGGAATCATTTTTGGTGATTCAATCCCCAATTCCAACAGTTGACGCTCAGTGCCAAGAAGGGAGGTACAGTAATGGGTCCCATTTTTTTTATAGTCTTTGGTATGACTCGGACTCGGGGTTTGAACTCACAACCTATCGATCTCAGGGCGGACACTCTAACCACAAGGCCACTGAAAAGGTCTTTAGTTTTTTCACCTTATTTTTTGAATCTACATTTCAACCACATAATTTCACAATTCTTTGATGAATAGACTTTATCCTTCCATTTTATTCCGCTTATCCGAAAAAGGGTGGCATCTCTGGGTTGGGGGAGGCGATCCTGCCCCAGCTGAAGGAGTTCAAGTACCTCGGAGTCTTGTTCACAAGTGAGGGAAGAGTGGATTGTGAGATTGACAGGCGGATCGGTGCTGCATGTGCAGTAATGCGGACTCTGCATCGGTCCATTGTGGGAAAAAAGTAGCTGAGCCGGAAGGCAAAGCTCTCAATTTTCCGGTCGATCTACGTTCTCATCCTCATCTATGGTCATGAGTTTTGGGGTGTGACCGATAGGACAAGATCACGGGTACAAGCGATCGAAATGAGCTTTCTTTGTCGGGTGGCGGTGCTCTCCCTTATGCAAAACCCAAAACCAGTGAAGATGGCATGTTGTGTAATTTTTAAATAAAAACAGAATACAATGATTTGCAAATCCTTTTCAATTTATAATCAAGTGAATAGACTGCAAAGACAAGATATTTAATGTTCGAACTGAGAAACGTTTTGTTTTTTTTTGTTTTTTTTTAAGAATAATCATTAACTTAAAATTTAATTGCAGCAACACATTGTAAAAAAAAGTTGGCACATGGGCATTTTTACCGCTTTCCTTTTAGCAACACTCAGTAAACGTTTGGTAACTGAGAAAACCAATTTTTGAAGCTTTTCCGGTGGAATTCTTTTCCATTCTTGCTTGATGTACACCTTAAGTTGTTCAACAGTCCGGGGTCTCTGTTGTGGTATTTTAGGCTTCATATTGCACCACACATTTTCAATGGGAGACAGATCTGGACTACAGGCAGGCCAGTCTAGTACCCGCACTCTTCTACTATGATGGCATTGTCTTGCTGAAATACGCAGGGGCGTCCAAATTTTAAGTTGCTTGGATGACAATATATGTTGCTCCAAAACCTGTATCTACCTTTCAACATTAACGGTGCCTTCACAGATGTGTAAGTTACCCATGCCTTGGGCACTAGTACACCCCCAAACTATCACAGATGTTGGGTTTTGAACTTTGCGCCTATAAAAATCCGGATCTGGTCCGGAGACATGACGTCCACAGTTTCCAAAACAATTTGAAATGCGTGTGTGTCAGACCACAGAACACTTTTCCACTTTGCATCAGTCCATCTTAGATGAGCTTGGGCCCACCAAAGCCGGCAGCATTTCTGGGTGTTGTTGACAAATGGCTTTCGCTTTGCATTGTAGAGTTTTAACTTGCCCTTACAGATGTAGCGACAAACTGTAGTTACTGAAATTGGTTTTCTGAAGTGTTCCTGAGCCCATGTGGTGATATTTTTTACACACTGATGTCGCTTTTTGATGCAGTACTGCCTGACGGATCAAAGGTCACGGGCTTAGCTGTTTACTTGCAGTGATTTCTCCATATTCTCTAAACCTTTTGACCTTATGGACCTTTGATGGTGAAATCCCTAAATTCCTTGCAATAGCTCGTTGATAAATGTTTTTCTTATACTATTAGACAGATGGCGACTTGTCCAGGGTGTACCCCGCCTTCCGCCCGATTGTAGCTGAGATAGGCGCCAGCGCCCCCCGCGACCCCGGAAGGGAATAAGCGGTAGAAAATGGATGGATGGATGGATTAGACAATTTGCGCGCACATTTGTTCACAAAGAGGTGACCCTCGCCCCATCCTTGTTTGTGAATGACTGAGCATTTCATGGAAGCTGCTTTTATACCCAATCATGGCACCCACCTGTTTCCAATTAGCCTCTTTACATGTGGGATGCTCCAAATAAGTGTTTGATGAGCATTCCTTAACTTTGTCAGTCTTTTTTGCCACTTGTGCCAGCATTTTTGAAACATGTTGCAGGCATTACATTCCAAATGAGCTAATATTTGCGAAAAATAAAGTTTTCCAGTTCAAAAGTTAAGTATCTTGTTTTTGCCGTCCATCCAATTGAATATACGTTGAAAAGGATTAGCAAATCATTGTATTCTGTTTTTATTTACAAGTTACACAACGTGCCAACTTCACTGGTTTTGGGTTTTCTACAAGGAGTTGATGCAAAATTAATGTGTTCAGAATGCCTGAAGATCCCCTGGGAAGAGTTGGACAAAGTAGCTGAGGAGAGGGTAGTCTGGGCTTCTCTGCTTAGGCTGCTGCCCCCACGACTCGACTTCAGATAAGCGGAAACTTTAATCTTTTCCTATCTCCCATCTCGTTCACGGATAGATGGTATCAGAATAAGCAGCGTAAAACCCTTTAAGTAAATGGCGACACAGGACAAGGTATTGTGTGTCATTTGCAGTATTTTATTTGGCCAAATGCATTGCACACATGGAATAGAGATGATTCCCGATTATACTTAAACAGGGCCATGACCTAACAAACGCCTTTGCTCGCGTGCTAATAAATTAAAAAATGCATGTTCTAAACTAAAATATTTAAAGATTATTGGTTATTATTGAAACAAACTATGGACTACTGTGCAGAGGCTTCAGAGTTAAAAGTATGGGCTTATCTGGTAGGAGTATGAGTTCAAAGGTGCTCCGCACTTCTGCGTGTCTTTGTTTCTCCACTTTGAAGTTCTCAAGCATCTGCAAAGAAATAAGGTCATTGTGCATTAATAAGATCTACAATATAAATAAATAGGGTGATACTTTTGCATGTTTATCTCACATGGATGAGAAAGATTTGCATCTCCGTCTCAGCTATCCTGCGTCCTAAACACTGGCGCGGGCCGAAGCCAAAGCTCAGGCTGCGGAAGTAGTGGGTCTCGGTCCTGAGCCAGCGAGAGGGCTGATATTGCTCGGGGCGACAAAACACCTTCGGGTCCCTTCCCATTGCATAGAGACCTAACTGCACCAGGGTCTAATTATGTTATACAGACATATTCATGAGTAAATCAATGTGCTTGCATAGGCATGTTGACATATTAGTGTATAATTTACCCCCGCTGGGACATGGTAGTTCTGAATGATGATGTCCTCTGCTGTGTATCTCTGCAAGCTCACTGCTACTGGATGCAACCTGAAGGAGTCATGGGAGTCAAATACTAAAGACCTAAAGGATGCTGCGACCACTTTGATGGATTTTCTCAATATGAAACACACTAACGACAAATCAGTGACAGCCTGCTTCGCAGCGTTGGTTTATGGACCGCAGAGCAAATACGGTAGTTGGTAATATTAGTTAGATATCTTTTTCCAAACAGCTACTTTTATTTATAAGTAAAACTACCTATACCTGGAAGTAGATGTATTAATACTTTTATTTTCATCTGAGAAGAAACATATCTACTTATATCTATGTTTCTACACAGACATTGCATATCTACTTATATACGTATATGGAGAGTAGATATATCTTTGCATGGAGATATATATATATATATATATATATATATATATCAATGCAATATATATATATATATATATATATACACATATATACAGTGGGGCAAAAAAGTATTTAGTCAGCCACCGATTGTGCAAGTTCTCCCACTTAAAATGATGACAGAGGTCTGTAATTTTCATCATAGGTACACTTCAACTGTGAGAGACAGAGTGTGAAAAAAAATCCAGTAATTCACATTGTAGGAATTTTAAAGAATTTATTTGTAAATTATGGTGGAAAATAAGTATTTGGTCAACCATTCAAAGCTCTCACTGATGGAAGGAGGTTTTGGCTCAAAATCTCACGATACATGGCCCCATTCATTCTTTCCCTAACACGGATCAATCGTCCTGTCCCCTTAGCAGAAAAACAGCCCCAAAGCATTATGTTTCCACCCCCATGCTTTACAGTAGGTGTGGTGTTCTTGGGATGCAACTCAGTATTCTTCTTCCTCCAAACACGACGAGTTGAGTTTATACCAAAAAGTTCTATTTTGGTTTCATCTGACCACATGACATTCTCCCAATCCTCTGCTGTATCATCCATGTATCCATTTGGGTATAAACTCAACTTGTTGTGTTTGGAGGAAGAAGAATACTGAGTTGCATCCCAAGAACACCACACCTACTGTGAAGCATGGGGGTGGAAACATCATGCACCTGGGGATAGGTTGATTAGCAACACTAAATTGGCCCTAGTGTGTGAATGTGAGTGTGAATGTTGTCTGTCTATCTGTGTTGGCCCTGCGATGAGGTGGCGACTTGTCCAGGGTGTACCCCGCCTTCCGCTCGATTGTAGCTGAGATAGGCGCCAACACCCCCCGCGAGCCAAAAAAGGGAATAAGCGGTAGAAAATGGATGTTTATTTGAGTGGGCACAATACTGTCATTTTGTGAAAAACTCAAAGGCACCATAAGAACACACCAATTTTTTTTGTCTGTCTTAAAATGTGCAACCAGCACACAATTGAATGTGTTACAATCCTCTGCAGAACAATGTGTGGCCATTCTTGTCTTGGTGACCACAAAAATAGAATACCCTGCTGGCAATTGGTCCCGAGTAGCGAAGTAAGCACACAACTCAAAGGGGCGTGACTCATATGTTTGTACCGTCAGTTGGGAAGGATTTCATATGGCCTCTTCCTGTGTGGTTCTCGCGTGAGAGGAAGATGGGGGCTTAATCATTTTGCAATGCAGCCTGCTGAAAACGATGGAAAGCGCCACTCTTCAACTCACGCTGTGGTCGAAGTTGAAATTGCCACAAAACACATAAAATATTAACATTCTACTGCCATCTAGTGCACATCCCGCCTCCACAGTTCGTCACATTTCATGTTCGGTAAATCGCGAGGAATGGGGCTGTATGAATACCCTCCATACTGTACCGGTTAGCTAATACTAACCTTAGTGTTTCCTTCAGAGCTCCTTTGACCAAAGGAATCTGTTTCAGCATCTCGACCATGTCTCCATGACATTGGGCCCTGGCTGAGGCCACCTCTGCCCTCAACTCTTCCTGGAGGTTAGGATGTTTGGCCAGCTCATATAAAGTCCACAGCAATGTGATAGAAGTCTGGAATGACGGATAACACCAGTGCTTACTTAAGAAAGTTTAGCTTTTGAGAGGAAAGCGTTAGGACTGTTTATTACCGTGTCAACCCCCCCAGCCATTAACTCGGTGACACTGGCCTTGATGTCTTCAATGGACAGCTTGTCCAGCATGAGTAGGCTGGCCAGTACTCCTGGGTATTTGGCCGTTTGGTCGCTCTCCTGTCGTAACTTTCTGTAGATGTTCTGGATGCAGCGGTCAGCTGAAGAGGAAAAGGACATTAAATGTTTGCAGATTAGTAGGTCAGGGCTATTCAAACAAGTCCGGCCCTGGAATGACACCAAACTGGCCCTCGAGTTCTGTTCATAACTTGGGAAAGACTTGAGGAAAATTCCTAAAACCACTTGAGTTCCTGTTGTGTGGAGGAACAGTGTAAACACATTGGAAAATCCTTACATGGACATTTTAACCACACAAAAGTCCGCTTCCACTGCAGTGGGAACTTGTATTTTCCATAACAAGGCTATTTGTTTTTGATATTTGTAACCTTGAAAACAAAATGTGTCAAATGTGGTTCTCAAAAATAACAATAATAGGGATGGAACCAATGTAGCTTCCTAAAAATGTGGCCCCTCGAATTTAGTACTGTAGATGTACAAACCCCGTTTTCATAAGAGTTGGGAAATTGTGTTGGATGTAAAAATAAACGGAATACAATCATTTGCTAATTTTAACCCATATTCAGTTGAATGCACTACAAAGACAAGATATTTGATGTTCAAACTCATAAACTTTATTTTTTTTTGCAAATAATAATTAATTCAGAATTTCCTGGCTGAAACACGTGCCAAAGAAGTTGGGAAAGGGCATGTTCACCACTGGGTTACATAACCTTTTCTTTTAACAACACTCAATAAACGTTTGGGAACTGAGGAAACTAATTGTTGAAGCTTTGAAAGTGGAATTCTTTCCCGTTCTTGTTTTATGTAGAGCTTCAGTCGTTCAACAGTCCGGGGTCTCCGCTGTCCTATTTTACGCTTCATAATGCGCCACACATTTTCGATGGGAGACAGGTCTGGACTGCAGGCGGGCCAGGAAAGTACCTGGACTCTTTTACTACGAAGCAACGCTGTTGTAACGCGTGGCTTGGCATTGTCTTGCTGAAATAAACAGGGGCGTCCATGATAACGTTGCTTGGATGACAACATATGTTGCTCCAAAACCTGTAACCTTTTGATGATATTCCGGACCGTAGATGGTAAAATCCCAAAATTCGTTACAATAGCTCGATGAGAAATGTTGTTCTAAAACTGTTCGACGATTTGCTTACAAAGTGGTGACCCTCGCCCCATCCTTGTTTGTGAAATACTTAGCATTTCATGGAAGCTGCTTTTATACCGAATCATGGCACCCACCTGTTCCCAATTAGCCTGCACACCTATAGGATGTTCCAAATAAGTGTTTGATGAGCATTCCTCAACTTTATCAGTATTTATTGCCACCATTCCCAACTTCTTTGTCCTGTGTTGCTGGCATCAAATTCCAAAGTTAAACATTATTTGCAAAAAATAAATGTTTATCAGTTTGAACATCAAATATGTTGTCTTTGTAGCATATTCAACTAAATATGGGTTGAAAATGATTTGCAAATCATTGTATTCCGTTTGTATTTACATCTAACACAATTTCCCAATTTATATGTAAACGGGGTTTGTATCTGCTAATAACAACAACAAAAATAAATTAAAAATAATGATGTTTTATACAAATATTTACCACTATTTTGTTCTTAAATGCTACTTACACATTCATTTTTCTATTTAATGTTTTCTTATCTAATTTAAGGATAACCACTACTAAAACGGTACTAATAATTTAGTGTTCACATAATATTGTTTGATTACAAGAAAATTGGAAAAAGTATAATAATAATAATAATAATACATTTCATATGTTACCTTTGTCAACCTCAAAGCGCTACAGAGTTTAAAAGAATAGAATAGTTCAAAACACATAAAACATCTAAAAATATATAATAATAATTTGCAGAAGGCATTCTAAAAAGATGAGTGTTAAGGCTCTTTTTAGAAGCAATGTAGTCTGTGGAAAGGACCTAAACCGTTCAGAACCGTTTGAACTTTAGCCTTATGTTTAGTAATTTTATCTCATGACAACTTTCGCTTTTTGCGCAGGCAACCTATTTCTAAATTAGACTTTTTCTATATATATATATATATATATATATATATATATATATATAATTTAATGTATTTATTTTGGGTTTTTTTGCTTTGTTTTGTTTTTTAAAAAAATTTTTTTTTCCTTTTCTCCCCTCTCTCAGGGGGGGACTTCGACAGGGCGGTTGCTGGTTGTTCCATCTCCATCGTTGGGGTCCCTGCGGGTGGGGTGGGTGGTCCCCGCGGCCCTGCGCTGGGTGGTCCTGTGGCGGCCGGCTCGGGTGGGGTGGCCTGGTGTGGGCCGCACCATGCTCCCCGGGGGTGGGGGTGGGGTCGGGGGGGCCCGGGTGCTGGTGGGGCGGGGGCGGTCTTCCCGTCCGGCTGCGGGGAGTCTCTGGGTTCCCCCGGGCGGGGCGTCCCGTCTTTCTGCCCGTGTGGGGGGTTCTCTCTCACTGGCTTGGGGTCTGGCCGTCCGCTGCTTCTCTTGTGCCCTGTCCTCCGCCGGGCGTGTCTGTCTGCGGGCTGCTGCCGGCTCTTCCGGGCGGCGCGGTGGGCCGGGCTCTGGGGTTCCCGCCGCTGGCCGGCCTGGCTGCGTGGGGCGGGTGATCCCTGGTTCCCTGGGCGCCACACCTGCTTTTTGGGTTGGGCTCTCTGGGCGGCTGGGTCCGCACTCTGGCTCCCACGCACACTAGGGGTCAAATATATTGTACATACAAACACACATATACTAACACAACACACACCGTTACTCATACATACAAACGTCCATACATTGGTACCTACGCTCCCACATACATACACAAATACATAACATATCTACATACTCCAAGTCCGTCCATCCACGCGCACATTCATGGTACGAACATACATATACTGTACATATACATTCACTGTACAAACAAACATACATATACTGTACATATACATTTACTGTACAAACATTCATATACACATTCTGTTCATATAAGTACATATACATACATACACTCATGCACATAATCATGTTTCATCAAACATATATCAATGCTGTTGCCCTAGGGTAAACTGGGTAACACAAGGCATATTGACAGGGCTTAAACCAACAATCTACAAGATTAATATAGGTTGCCTCTCTCTCTTCCCTTTCATCTTTCGGTATTCCTTCTTCTTTTTTCCTTTTTTTTCTTTTTTCTTTTATTTTTTTTATTTATTTATTTTTTTTAATTATCTTTCTAGCTATCATTATGTATACGTATCGTTGCATTTGAACAGCGTTATTGTTGATAATAGAGGTAATCTATTGGTTTTGTTCATGATCAATAGCGCTTTTTCTATTGGTATTTGTATTGCTCCAGTTTTAGTGTAAAAATGCTCATTGTCATTACTATATTATTTATTTCACTAACTGCTTATTTGCTATCACTTTTACGATCATATTTGTACATATTATGTATGTGCTGGTGTTGTTCTATTGTTGTTGTTGTTATTGTTGTATTTGCTGTTGTTGTTTTTGTCTCTCTGTCTAATCCCCCTCTCATCCCCACAATTTCCCCCTCTGTCTTCCTTTTTTTCTCTTTCTATCCCCTCCTGCTCCGGCTGGGCTGCACCAAATGATAATATAAATACATTTGATAAAGTCACATTCAAATAAGACAACAAGAGAAGTATCTTACACTTCTCTTTTGTAAAGTAAATCTGAACAGCCGATATGGGCATTTACATCAACTATATGATTTGCCTGAGAAGCTGGACAGGACAAAAAAAATTAAATGAAACAAAAAAAAAATAATAAAAAAATAAATAAAAAATAAATTAGACTTTTCTTTAAGACCTTTCATATGAAAACGTCCAGAAAAAGTTTGCACTCCTGCGGAGAATTGTCAAGGCTCCTTTTGATTCAACAAGCTAACTTGGCCATGTCGGGTTGGAGATCATTCCACACAAACACAATTAGGATTTTGTTCTTCATTTTCCTTTGTTTGGTATCATTTCCTGTCTTGGTGCTCTTGTGTTTGTAGTAATTTCCTGTCGAACTTGTTTTGCTGAACCTTCAGTTTCCTGCCTTCGCACCTGCTTTCTATTGGTTAATCAAGTTTTGATTGATTGATTAAAACTTTTATTAGTTGATTGCACAGTTCAGTGCTTTTTTAAGTTGAGGTCCACGTTAATCAATTCATGATAAAAGTCTATTTAGTTCACCTGTTTATCTTTGCCAAGGCTGGATTATTGTATAGTGTTGCCCTTTTGCCTTTTGTCAGTGTGCATGAGATACTCTGCTGCTGCTACATTCCTTGTAATACCCTTTTTATGCTGTGGAAGTATAGAATTTATGACCTGCATGCCGCCTTCTGTCTCTGCAAGCTCAATTATGACAATTTCTGGCTTTGTGGCGGTAAACATGATCAATGATGGGCAAGCTACTTGGAAAATGTAGTAAACTAAGCTACAAGTTACTCTCCATTATATGTAGCTGAGCTACAGGGGAAGCTATCCCCGGAGAATTGTAGCAAACTACATTACAAGCTACACAGCAAAAGTAGCATACTACATTTAACAACATTTATATATCTATGTATAATACAGTGACGTGCTGTCAGGGGAGGCAAGTGAGGCAGACCCTTTGGGGTCGTGGGGGGCGCTGGTGCCTATCTCAGCTACAATCAGGCGGAAAGCGGCGTAGACCCTGGACAAGTCGCCACCTCATCGCAGGGCCAACACAGATAGACGGACAACATTCATACTCACATTCACACACTAGGGCCAATTTAGTGTTGCCAATCAACCTATCCCCAGGTGCATTTCTTTGGAGGTGGGAGGAAGCCGGAGTACCCGGAGGGAACCCACGCAGTCACGGGGAGAACATGCAAACTCCATACAGAAAGATCCCGAGCCCGAGATTAAATCCAGGACTACTCGGGACCTTCGTATTGTGAGAAGGACGCACTAACCACTCTATCACCGTACTGCCCCCAACACAAAGTAATAAAATAAAATAAGTTTTAATATTTATCTTTTAGTTTATGCTTTCTATGTGATTTTGGTATGGTTCCTGTATTTTCATGATCAAAATCGCGGAAATTCCCTGTTTCCTGATCAAAACAACGCAGCATGCGAGTAGTGAGGCAGACACAGGCGGTGCCTCCACTGCTACACACAGTGTGTATTGGGCGTGTGCGTGCGAGGGGACGCATGCTTGTTGCCATGTGAAAAAGGCAGGTTTTGAGGCAGCAAGTACCTCTGTCTCAAGGTAGGGGGCGATATATTGTCAACTTGCAGTTCAACGCCTCAGCAGTACTCTGACTCACCACACTGGGAGAAGTGGAGGCGCTCAAGCTAGCAAACACAGCTAGGTCTCTCCAGCAACAGCCAGCCTTTTTTTTTTTTTTTTTCTTTTTTTAACTGTATTCATAACAAACATGGCATTTTTATTAGAGTGAGCCAGCGTTTGTGGGTGTTTTTTGTCAGTTGCAAAAATATTGTTTAATTTTTGGGAATCAAATTTAATTAAATGAATGTGTGTGCCAAAAGGGACAATTATATACTGTATCCAAGATGAAATACTTCTCTAAACTGGACTTTAAGACAAAATGAATGTGGTCATACAAAGTATGTTTTCATGGAGGATAGCTATTGCTGCTTTAGATACAAATACAGAAAGTTAAGATACACTCACAATACTTATTTACTTATTCACAATACGTATTTAATAACAACTTTATTAAATACTTTTTGGAACCATTTATCATATCATAATATCATTATGATAACGTTTTTATGAAAGCGAATAACCCCCTTTTTTCCTTTAACTCTAATGTGCAACCTAAATCAACAATGACTAGAGCTGCACATATGAATTTAAGTTTTAAAAAAAAGAAGAAAAAAAAGAATGTATACCTCACCTGGTGTTTAGTTCACCGCACGTCACTGGTATAATATCAATGTTAATGTAACTGAGAGTGTACAAACGGACCCAATAATGGTCCATTACTATTAACTATCTGTCACCCTACAACTACCACTGTATTTTAACTATTTTAGTTTGCCTTTTCTTTGGCCCACCCCTATAATGTTAATAATTTTCTCTAGCTCCAGTAAAAAGAAAACAGCATCTTATCTGTATCTTGACCAAACAACAATGACTTGTGTGTTGTTTGGGAACAGTTGGTAAGGTTTATGTGCAGTAAAACATTTCATGAACGCAACCCCCCTCCCTAGGAAGAAGAAACTAGTTTACCTTTGCATAACAATATAACCTTTTTAGCATTAAAGGAAACAACACACCGTTTTTTCCTCATCTTCCGCCATGGTTCCAGTGAAACCAAGTGCTACGTATGCTTCTTCATTCTGAGTATTGTTTTCTCTAAACGCATACATTTGTCTAAATATTGCCAAGGACACGCATTATAGTGGGTTTCCTGCACTTCATCTTCATCACTAAAAGAATAATCGAATCTGCGGGAGCAAATTCCTCTGTCATTTTCAAGTATGTTCTTATATTTATTTTTGAGTCAGCTTGTCTGCGACTACTTCGTCGTCATGTGACATGAGTGCGTGACAGTTATGATTTTGCTTACTAGTTTCGAGGACCTGCCCTTATCTTGCCGCTGATTGGCTTGTCCGTAATGTTTCGCTCTAACCTTAGCCAATTGTGACTCATCAAAAGAACACCAATCAAACAATCATGGCTTTTCCCAGTATGTATGGATGTTGTCATTCATCCAGGTCATTGTATTTTCTCCATTTTTGGGGGGGCCTGGATTCGCAGTCCATTTTCTCTCTTTGTAGCTTAGATGTAAGCTACCTCGCTACATGGTTTTAAAAGTAGCTAAGCTACAGAAAAAGCTACTTGTTAAAGGAGCTAAGCTACTGCCAAGCTACTGGAAAATTTAGTTAAGCTACGTAGCTTAGCTACATGTAGATTGTTACTGGCACTGCCCATCACTGAAAATTATTATTAAAATTGTAAATATGTGACTAGTAGTAAAGTGAGCCCCCCACCAACCCCTCTTAGAAAATATATCATTATAGAAAATAGATGGATGGATGCTCCCCTCCCACATGAAAGCATATTTTGCATCTTTCTACTCTCACAATGGATCAAAAATCATTGCACTTTACCTGTATACATAATTGAAGGAAGGTTAGCACATTTTTCTTTATTTTATTTAAGCTGCTGGCAACATTTTCAAAGCTGCCGCTAACGAGTTCTGTTATTGCATTGGACTTGGTAAATCATATTGATATCTATTTTGATCTCTAGAGCAGGGGTGTCTGAAGTATTGCCTGGGGGCCAGTTAAAGGGGCTGTTTGCAACTTGCTCACAGTTACATTTGTCAAAGCAAAACCTTTAACAAAATCACCATTGGTTTGACTGAACACATTTCTTTTACAATTGTCTATATACAAAAGTATTTTTCACAATTTCTATTTATGGTAAAAAAAAAAACATTTTACTGGTAAACACCAAAAGGTTTTAGTGTTTACCCCGGTCACTAAACCTGTCTCGCCCACAAGAATGCGCAGGAAGTGTGTGCACACATACCAAAATAGATCCAACAATAGCAACAAATAATTTGCTGACATGTTGTTATGATATAATATCCATTCAATGACAGCTAACACTAGCTTATAGCACACAAGCTTATGCTCGTGTACCTGTAGTGTATACAGTACAGGCCAAAAGTTTGGAGACATCTTCTCATTCAATGCGTTGTCTTTATTTTCATGACTATTTACATTGTAGATTATCACTGAAAGCATCAAAACAATGAATGAACACATCTGGAGTTATGTACTTAACAAAAAAAGAAGGAAATAGCTAAAAAAATGTTTTATATTCTAGTTTCTTCAAAATAGCCACCCTTTGCTCTGATTACTGCTTTGCACACTCTTGGCATTCTCTCGATAAGCTTCAAGAAGTAGTCACCACCTGAAATGGTTTTCACTTCACAGGTGTGCTTGAAGCTCATCGAGAGAATACCAAGAATGTGCAAAACAGTAATCAGAGCAAAGGGTAGCTATTTTGAAGAAACTAGAATATTAAACAAGTTTTCAGTTATTTCACCTTTTTTTGCACATAACTCCACGTGTTCATTCAAAGTTTTGATGCCTTCAGTTACAATCTACAATGTCGTGAAAATAAAGAAAACGCATTGAAGAAGGAAAATGTGTGTCCAAACTTCTGGCCTGTACTGTATTTCATTATAATTATGTATATCATTACGTCCTAGAAGGCGTAAAAGGGCGGGTTATAGACCTTCTGTGTAAAATACGTTTGAAAGTTAATGCCCACTGGGTTAAGAGGGTCCATTTAAGGCCTGTGACTCATTTGTATTGGCTTAAAACACATGCTTGCAGACAAAATAAATATGTCCGGGATTGGAACATGTTGACACACACACACAAAAAAAATCCCCCCAATTCCCCTCAATAAAACAGGACCCGACTACCAAAATGGGCAATGACCTGGTTTGGGTGCATCCTGTCTTAGTGAACCTGTGTACACATTTCTTGCAAGAAATGATAGCTTAGCTCTCAAAATAGTTTTTAGTTTGCGCTACAATTAGTAAAGAATAATACAAAGAAATTAAATATATCGAGAAGTTTAGATTGGATATTACACACATTTTCTTCGTTACCTGTAAGATAAAAAATAGATATACCTGTAGATGTGGAGGTTTTGTTCACATAGTTTAGCATATATTGATTGACCTTCATCAGGGATGTCAAACTCGTTTTCATAGAGGGCCACATCGCAGTTATGGCTGCTTCTTAACAGCAAATATTGTATGAATTTAACTCTGGATTTCATAATTAATTATATAAATGATTTTAAGTAGACTGGCGATTTTACAGTAAAAACGTAACATTTACAAAATGTTACTGTAAAATAGTGTTTTTTTTAATTTTTTACAAATTTTTACAGTATGTGGAAAAACTACCACGGCTTTTTGGGAGGGTTTTTACGGAAAAATCTAGCAGCCTAGTTACTAAAATTTTTGTGTTAAATTTACATAGTTTTTTTCATAACATTATATTGTTAATGGAAAAACAGTACACGTTTTTTGTTTTACTTTGGTAACTTCGCTGCCAGTTTTTCTACCGTAAAAACAAATGTACCGTCCTTCCTTTTACAGTAATACATCGTTAAAAACAACAGCATAAACTTTACAGTCAAAAACTGGCAGCTCAGTCAACAGAATTTTAACGCAAAAAACAGTAGTAGTTTTTTTTTTCAATTTACAGTAATATGCTGTAAAGAACAACTCAAAATGTATTGTAATTTTTATTATTTTGATCGGTATTTTGCAGTGAAGTTAAGTATTTTTATTTAGACAAAAACATGTTTGGAAAGTTTGATAATATATTTGTTGCAATATTGGATACTATTAAAGTTTAAAAAGGTATGCAATTTCAAGCAGTACATATAGCATTTCTGTCAAAATGAAATAAATTAATTACGTTTAGTGAGAAAATTATAAGTACTTTATTAACACATATCATTCCCAGGTGTTTACAGGCCAGATAAAATGATGTCGCGGGCCAGATCTGGCCGCCAGGCCTTGAGTTTGACACCAGTGACCTACACTGTATTTGTTTTTGTACCTTACATATACAAAATATATCAAAGTGGCCCACACATCCTTCAGTTTTTATGTATGCGGCCCTCCCTGGAATAAGTTTGGACACCCCTGATCTAGAGTTATTAAGAGAGTGTCATACCTTGATTAAAGATTCCATCCCAAGCCTCCACGTGGTCGCGCCACACTTTGGCTCCAATGCGCCGGAGCAGAGCAGGCGGGATGTACAGCATGGGCGAGGTAGTCTTGAACATGAGAGTGATGCAGTCAATGAAGTGCTGAGATTCTGGATCGATGTAGTCCAGCATCAAGCCCAGACGCTCGCCGTACAGAACTGAGCTCACAGCTAAAGGATGAAGAAAATAGTCAAATAGAGTCAAGTGTAGTCACCTTCAAAATAAGGAGATCCGATACAATGAACCCATTGTTGAATGAATAACTGAGCTATGTTGTGACCAGTAACAAAGTATCCTCACATTCCAGTGCATATTTGAAGAGTTCTTGAGAGAGATCAGTGGTCCACTTGCTCTGTCCGTTTCGCTCTATCTTCTTGTGGACCCTGGCCACAAAGTCTTGGCCCACTTCGTCCAGCAAGGGAACAAAGTTTGCCAGCATCTTGGGCGAGATCACCTCCTTGTTGAGGATGACCCGATTGGACCTCCATTCCTCCCCATCCCTGCAAGTGTCCAAAGCGCTGGTAAATCTGAAGACACGTATCTGGAAGATAATGATACCCACTTCAGTAGAACTCCATATTTGCGATTCCTGTAGTCTCTGTATGAGGTCCATGCTTCAACTTTCAGCCTTTTTGGATAATATCCCTCTGCTTTGAAGAGGATGGCAGCATCGTCCGGGTTGATGATGTTTACACTTTCATAGTATCCGATTTTTTCTCTGACAGACACATTGTGAGTGAGAATTAGAGTTACACATCAGCAACATGTTTATAGATAGATAGATAGATAGTACTTTATTGATTCCTTCAGGAGAGTTCCTTCAGGTTTATATCTTTCTGTCTGATGTATTTGTTTAATTCTGTGGGGATGTTCAATTTTTATTACCGGTATACTCAAAGCCAAACAGTACATATTAGTCCCTCATTTTTCAAAGGGTATAAATCCACAGCTGCTAGCTTTTTAACTTTGCGGCTATAACAATCCGGATGGTTCTTTCCCTCTTTGGGCCGGAGGACACAACGTCCACAGTTTCCAAAAACAATTTGATATGTGGACTCGTCAGACCACTGAACACTTTTCCACTTTGCATCAGTCCATCTTAGATGAGCTCGGGCCCAGCAAAGCCGACGGCGTTTCTGGGTGTTGTTGATAAATGGCTTTCGCTTTGCACAGTAAAGTTAAAAGTTAAAGTACCAATGATTGTCACACACATACTAGATGTGGCGAAATTATTCTCTGCATTTGACCCATCACCCTTGATCACCCCCTGGGAGGTGAGGGGAGCAGTGGAGAGCAGCGGTGCCGCGCCCGGGAATCATTTATGGGGATTTAACCCCCAAATCCAACCCTTAATGCTGAGTTCCAAGCAGGGAGGTAATGGGTCCCATTTTTATAGTCTCTGGTATGACTCGGCCGGGATTTGAACTCACAAGTTTTAACTTGCACTTACAGATGTAGCAACGAACTGTAGCTACTGACGGTGGTTTTCTTAAATGTTCCTGTCAGTTTTTGATGCAGTACCGCCTGAGTGATCGAAGATTTCATGCATTAAATGTTGGTTTTCAGCCTTGTTGCTTACGTGCAGGGATTTCTCCAGATTCTCTAAACCTTTTGATGATTTTATAGACTGTAGGTGGGGAAATATCTAAATTCCTTGCTATAGGTCGTTGAGAAATGTTGTTCTTAAACAATTAGCTCAAGCATTTGTTGACAAAGTGGTGACCCTTGTTTGCGAATGACTGAGCATTACATGGAAGCTGTTTTTTTACCCAATCATGGGACCCGGCCACCTGTTCTCAATTAGCCTGTTCACTTGTGGGATGTTCCAAATAAGTGTTTGATGAGCATTCCTCAACTTTCTCAGTGTTTTTTGCCACGTGTGCCAGCTTTTTTGAAACATGTTGCAGGGCAGGCATCAAATTACATCCATCCATCCATTTTTTCTACCGCTTGTCCCTTTTGGGGTCACGGGGGGGTCGCTGGAGACTATCTCAGCTGCATTCGGGTGGAAGGCAGGGTACACCCTGGACAAGTCGCCACCTCATCGCAGGCATCAAATTCCAAATTAGCTAATATTTGCAAAAAATAACGTTTACCTGTTCGAACGTGGGGTATCTTGTCTTTGCAGTCTATTCAATTAGGTAGAGGTTGAAAAGGATTTACAAATCATTGTATTCTGTTTTTATTTATATTGACAACTAGATGGAACCAAACCAGGTCATCATGTTCAGTATTGTGGCCACTTATTGACTCAGCTTCAGACAGCATTGCCATTGATTGATATTTTTATTAGTAGATTGCACAGTTCAGTACATATTCCGTACAATTGACCACTAAATGGTAACACCCAAATAAGTTTTTCAACTTGTTTAAGTCGGGGTATACGTTAATCAATTCATGGTAGCCATATTGGATTAAAGAGTGTAAATGTGACTGTTATTTCATGTCTAGACTCTAGAGCAGGTGTAGGGAACCTATGGCTCTAGAGCCAGATGTGGTTCTTTTGATGACTGCACCTGGCTCTCAGATAAATCTTAGTTATTATGGTAATCACAGTGTCAAAAATAACGTTCAAAATATAAAACTTTCTCATGCATTTTAATCCGTCCATCTGGTTTCTACCGCACCTGTTCAAGTCGCATTAATGGTAAGAATTATTGTATTTATTGTTGGTTAGCTTCATAATAACAATATTATTAAAAAGAATAAGACACTTATTATACTCTAAAAATGTTGGTCTTACTTAAAAATGGACGTATTTAGATTTATTCAGTCTTAAAAAAAATATTATAAGACTCTCACGTGAAAATTTTTTAAAATATTTGGCTTGTATGGATCTCTCAGCCAAAAAGGTTCCCGAACCCTGCTCTAGAGGGCTTCCATCATGTTGAAAAATGTATTTATAAGGTAATAAAAAGATGTATATGCTCTAGCTATGAAAATATTCAATTTACAATTAATGATTCCTACTGCGCAAACATCCATTTATCGCAGTCATGTCCGGAACCCATTGACAGCATTAAACGAGGAATTATCGTAATTGAAAACTGTGACATTTGTTCATTCAAAAGACATTTTAATGCTTAAAAAGAAAAAAAAAACATTTTATATGTTAGTCATTGGGCTGAATTTGACACATTTAAGCAAAAAGTATATATAAATCCAAACTGAAGAACGCATATGTCCTGTTTGGCTTTGGTGTATTGTTGAATAACTGCCGGTGTTTGTGAAGGTGTGGAAGAACTGACCACATTCTCGACCACACATCCACCTGTTCAAAAAACAACGACCTACGTTGAAGTCCTGATTCGATTTTCTCAAGAGTATAACTAAAAGTACATCGTCATACCTGTAAATGGGTCCAAAAGTGTTAAAATTCTGCACCATGATCCGATGAAGGTTTTTGAAGCCATCCAGCTTCCAAAAATTGTACAGGTTGGCCACGCCATTCTTCCACAGCCCAGGAATCTCTGCGAAGGGTTTGACGATGCTGCTGCTCTCTGTGAAGGCCTGTCTGACCATCGGCACGCTGCTGCTGCTCTTGCGTACACCTGCTGCCATCAGCTCATCCCAAAAGGTCGCGGAGAGCACAGAGGGTTGGCGCCACAAAGTCCACCTGGCCATTCCTGCAACTCTTCTGTAATCTGCGCCGTCCAGAGTCAGATGTATGGTTCAAGAGCAGGAGGCTGGTCTAAATAGTCCTCCTACACGCCTCTTTGCTCTCAAGGTTCTCCAAGTTGCAGCACAGTATGTCTTTATAAGCTAGGGTACAAACTACACTCATTATTACTTCAAGTTCCAAACTGTTTATTGCAACCTTGTAGCTAAAACACTGAAAAAGTCTGCGTGTACTTCAGTGCAAAATACTACCATTATAATAACATATTGTAATGTTAAATAAAGCTGATCACAAAGAATCTCCATAAAGGAAAAAGCAATATATAGCAATCATGTATACAAAAAATAATGTTTTCACGTCAACTTAAACATTCAATGAATATCATATTCAAACATTATTTCTGGAGCAGCTTTATTAGTTCCTCCAACTTCATAGCTGTGCTCACATCTCCCTGAATTTGAAGTCGACCAGAGCTGTAAGCCGCAAACTGTCCCAGCCTACCCTGGAACATGGCCAGAAGGTCGTCCTCAGACATGGTCAGTGTTACGTCAGGCTCTCCACACAGGGGCCCCTCTCCAGCCGCACCGCAGCCTAAACCATGCAAGCAAAAAGATGTTATTGTGCAGCTAAAATGATTTTTTTTATAAGTTCCTCTCAGTGAAATACCTTGGCTCAAATCCACATAGTAGCTGTGATGCTGTCCATCTTCTGAGCTGATGTCAAACTGGAAGCAAGCGCCCACCTGGTTCACCAAAGCTTCAGAAAGGACACGTTTGACCTTGTGGAGCAGCTCTTCAACAGATGTCTGCGATGTCTGCTCATCTATAAAGGTGACACTGCTCTCTATCCAAATAAAACGACACGATTGCGTTAAACAGCAGCGGTGTAACAAATTTTCGTGTGCGGCTACCTTGTTGTTGCGAGCTGTTGCTGATAAAGTGCATGGCCAGCTGCTGAAGGGGGCCTGCGAGACCCTCCATGCCTGGTACAGATGGAGGAACCATGACAGGTCCAGAAGGTGCACCCTCAGGAGCTTTAAGAAGAGATCCTGGTGTAAGTTCTACCCGGTCTATCTCCAGACCCCATGGTCGAGTCATTTCATTTATGTCCATCTGCAGAGAGCAGGAGAGGATTCAGGTTTGACGTCAGGCAGCCATTTAAAAGGAATGTCAAGTGTCTTCCTACGCCAAGATATTCTCCAAGTTTCACTCTCTCTGTTTGAATCTCCCTGATCGTCTTCTTGGTAAGGCTGTGAGTTAAAGCATTCTGTGCGGTCATCCGGGTAGAGGCGTTGAGGTCCTGAACTGAAACCACTGACAAGACTGGGTTCCAAATTCTGAACTGAATGTCTGCACCTACAGACATGAGGCCACCATCCATGGTATTCACCTAGATGACACGAGGTAGAGCAGGGGTGTCAAACTCAAATACAGAGAGGGACAAAATTTTAAACTGAACAAAGTCGCGGGCTAAGGTTGAACAAATTAACCTTTTAATAGGGACCCAAACAAGTTTTGCATTGAATATTGAACAAGCAAGGCTTATATAACTTTATAGTGACATGCAAAATCGAGTTTCAAATAATAATAATAATAATTAAAAAATATCAATGGCATATCAAATAAAATTTAAATAAGAATGTAATGCCTCTTTTCTATTTGCAGCCTTCTGAGGTAAATATCAAAACAAACTTTTTCCACAGGCTAATAATACATTTTAAAATATCCATCCATCCATCCATCTTCTTCCGCTTATCAGAGGTCGGGTCGCGGGGGCAGCAGCCTAAGCAGGGAAGCCCAGACTTTCCTCTCCCCAGCCACTTCATCCAGCTCTTCCCGGGGGATCCCGAGGCGTCCCCAGGCCAGCCGGGAGACATAGTCTTCCCAACGTGTCCTGGGTCTTCCCCGTGGCCTCCTACCGGTTGGACATGCCCTAAACACCTCCCTAGGGAGGCGTTCGGGTGGCATCCTGACCAGATGCCCGAACCACCTAATCTGGCTCCTCTCGATGTGGAGGAGCAGCAGCTTTACTTTGAGCTCCTCCCGGATGGCAGAGCTTCTCACCCTATCTCTAAGGGAGAGCCCCACCACCCGGCGGAGAAAACTAATTTCAGCCGCTTGTACCCGTGATCTTGTCCTTTCGGTCATGACCCAAAGCTCATGACAATAAGTGAGGATGGGAACGTATATCGACCGGTAAATTGAGAGCTTTGCCTTCCGGCTCAGCTCCTTCTTCACCACAACGGATCGATACAACGTCCGCATTACTGAAGACGCTGCACCGATCCACCTGTCGATCTCACGATCTACTCTTCCCTCACTCGTGAACAAGACTCCGAGGTACTTAAACTCCTCCACTTGGGGAAGGGTCTCCTCTCCAACCCGGAGATGGCACTCCACCCTTTTCCGGGCAAGAACCATGGACTCGGACTTGGAAGTGCTGATTCTCATTCCGGTCACTTCACACTTGGCTGCGAACCGATCCAGTGAGAGCTGAAGATCCCGGCCAGATGAAGCCATCGGGACCACATCATCTGCAAAAAGCAAAGACCTAATCCCGCGGCCACCAAACCGGAACCCCTCAACGCCTTGACTGCTCGTAGAAATTATAATAAATGATAAATGGGTTGTACTTGTATAGCACTTTTCTACCTTCAAGGTACTCAAAGCGCTTTGACACTACTTTCACATTTACCCATTCACACACACATTCACACACTGACGGAGAGAGCTGCCAGGCAAGGGGCTAACCAGTACCCATCCGGAGCAAGAGTGACGTGTCTTGCTCAGGACACAACGGACGTGACGAGGTTGGTACTAGGTGGGGATTGAACCAGGGACCCTCGGGTTGCGCACGGCCACTCTCGTACTGCACCACGCCGTATTTCTGTCCATAAAAGTTATGAACAGAATCTGTGACAAAGGGCAGCCTTGGCGGGGTCCAACCCTCACTGGAAACGTGTCAGACTAACTGCCGGCAATGCGGACCAAGCTCTGACACTGATCGTACAGGGAGCGAACCGCCACAATCAGACCCATACTCTCTGAGCACTCCCCACAGGACTTCCCAGGGGACACGGTCGAATGCCTTCTCCGAGTCCACAAAACACATCTAGACTGGTTGGGCAAACTCCCATGCACTCTCAAGGACCCTGCCGAGAGTATAGAGCTGGTCCACAGTTCCACGACCAGGACGAAAACCACACTGTTCCTCCTGAATCCGAGGTTTGACTATCCGGTGTAGCCTCCTCTCCAGTACACCTAAATAGACCTTACTGGGAAGGCTGAGGAGTGGGATCCCACGATAGTTGGAACACACCCTCCGGTCCCCCTTCTTAAAGAGAGGGACCACCACCCCGGTCTGCCAATCCAGAGGTACCGCCCCCGATGTCCACGCGATGCTGCAGAGTCTTGTCAACCAAGACAGCCCCACAGCATCCATTGCCTTAAGGAACTCCGGGCGGATCTCATCCACCCCCGGTGCCTTGCCACCGAGGAGAAATTTTAACTACCTCAGCAACCTCAGCCTTAGAAATAGGAGAGCCCACCACATTTTAAAATATAACAACAATAATGAATGAATCAAACATTCAAGCCTTGAAGTAGCAAGAGAAAGTGCATGAATAAAACATTAATTATTGCTCAGTTTGCTACACTGATTTGCTTTAACACTGAAAATGGAACAAGCAACGCTTATATAACTTAATAGTGCAAAATCAACTTTCAAAAACAAATGAAAAAACATCAATGGTATATTAAATACAATTAAAATAAAAAATGTAATGCCTCTTTTCTATTTGCAGCCTTCTGAGGTAAATATCAACATTAACTTTTTCCACATGCTAATAAATTTAAAAATAAAATAATGAGGTGGGCGGGGTTGGGGGCGGGGTTTGGTGGTAGTGGGGGTTGTATATTGTAGCGTCCCGGAAGAGTTAGTGCTGCAAGGGGTTCTGGGTATTTGTTCTGTTTTGTTTATGTTGTGTTACAGTGTGGTTGTTCTCCCGAAATGTGTTTTCATTCTTGTTTTGGGTGGGTTCATGGTGTGGCGCTTATTTGTAACAGTGTTAAAGTTGTTTATACGGCCACCCTCAGTGTGACTTGTATGGCTGTTGACCACGTATGAATGGCATTCACTTGTGTGTGTGTACAAGCCACATATATTATGTGACTGGAGGAAAAGCAGGCATGGCCACAGGTTGTATAGAACGTTATAGGGAGTGTCTTTAAAACACACCCCCAATATTGTTGTCCGAGGGGAAATCGGGAGAATGGTTGCCCCGGGAGATTTTTGGGAAAGGCAATGAACTTCGGGAGTCTACCGGGAAAATCGGGAGGGTTGGCAAGTATGAGTGTTAGCGGTGAATGCGGTGTTACAGCGGCACCACCACTGTATAATACCGGCGGGCCAGCTCTAATGTTAATTTGATATTGCCTCAAGGGCCAAATTTAATTACACGGCGGGCCAATTTTGGCCCACGGGCCAGAGTTTGACACCCATGAGTTAGAGCAGTGGTTCTCAAATGGGGGTACGCGTACCCCTGGGGGTACTTGGAGGTATGCCAAGGGGTACGTGATATTTTTTTTAAATATTCTAAAAATAGCAACAATTCAAAAATCCTTTATAAACAGATTTATTGAATAATACCTCAACACAATATGAATGTAAGTTCTTAAACTGTGAAAAGAAATGCAACAATGCAATATTCAGTGTTGACAGCTAGATTTTTTTGTGGACATGTTCCATAAATATTGATTTTAAAGATTTTTATTTTTGTGAAGAAATATTTAGAATTAAGTTCATGAATCCAGATGGATCTCTATTAAAATCCCCAAAGAGGGCACTTTAAGTTGATGATTACTTCTATGTGTAAAAATCTGTATTTATAATTTATAATATAATTGATTGATTGATTGAATTGTTCATTTTTCAACAAGTTTTTAGTTATTTTTATATATTTTTTTCCAAATAGTTCAAGAAAGACCACTACAAATGAGCAATATATTGCACTGTTATACAATTTAATAAATCAGAAACTGATGACATAGTGCTGTATTTTACTTCTTTATCTCTTTTTTTCAACCAAATTCTTTGCTCTGACTAGGGGGTACTTGAATTTAAAAAATGTTCACAGGGGGTACATCACTGAAAAAAGGTTGAGAACCACTGAGTTAGAGGAAATGGATTGGTCGTCAGACTCCCACATTACCACCAAAGGGTGCTGTCTTTTTAAACTGGTATGTCTGCAAGGTTTAGACAGCCAATCACTGTTGAGGTTTTATTACTGCAATAAAACAACAGCAAAAGGCAGGATTTATTTTTGTATTTTCCTCCGTGTTTAACTAGAAGAATTGTTGAGCCTTGTGTCCTTGGTCTGCTGGCCAATCAAAAGTGGTTACAAGAAACAGCTGTGCGCTGTAGCAAGTGCACTAATAAAAGTTAAAGTGCCAATGATTGTCACACACACACACACACACACACACACACACACACACACACACACACACACACACACTAGGTGCGGTGATATTATCCTCTGTATTTGACCCATCCCCACAGGGGAGCAGTGAGCAGCAGCGGTGGCCACGCCCGGGAATAATAAACATTACAGGATTTTCAGAAGTCCACAATGGGGTGTTGTCTACATGTACTCAAATATTTTTGAAAATAGATTTTTGCATATTGTTGTAATGTGTAGCAACTTGGGACAATTGTTGATTGACAGTTTAAAAGTAGCTAGACTTCTTCACTCATCAATTTGTTGTATGCATAAAATTTTAAAATAGCAAATTGGATCGCAATCACAATTTTTGGCAGAAAAATCGCAATTAGGTTTTTTTCTGAAAAATCGTGCAACCCAAATTTGTGGTAGAAAAAACTAACGCAATTAGGATCAGAGCTAACCTACATAGTCTTGGCTAGAGTAACATGGCTGAAGTTAAGGTGAGAAGACTGTTTGTGGGTTTCATGTAAATTTGTAAATATTAAGCGCCTAAGTATTTTTCTTCTTGGCTTTTACACATTGGGGACATAACAAAACAATTGTTAATCGTTGAAAATGTGTGAAGGGTGCGCTATAGTTTAGACCAGGTGAGTCAAATGTACGGCCTGCAAGCCATATTAGGCCCATGAACAGGTTTAATCCGGCCCGCAAGATCAGTTTGCTAAATATCAAAATAAGATGCATTATTTTAAATGAAAGAAACTGCTCTTCTAAATGTGTCCACTAGGTGTCGCAATAGCAATTCAAGTGGAACCTACATCACCACATGACAGTGTTTGAAGATGACATGTCAGCTGACACCCAAGCGCCCTTTGGAATTGGCTGCCGCTACTTCAATTAGCACAGGTTCAAGCAATCAGATGCTGCTGTTGTGGATGGCAGCAAATGGCAGCAGTATCGACGCACAATACCTTCTTTAAATGTAATTTACCCCATCAACGGATAAAATAACGGAACGGTAAGATTTATAGACTTAAGTCAACTTGACCATCATCTTTGTCGTTAGAGTACCATGCAGCACTTGCAATTGGTTGAATGCACAATGTGCATGCCCAGACTTCCTCGTAAAAAAATGTGTTCGATCAATTTTTTTCATACTTAAATTTACCATGTTCACATTGGTTGAGTTTGTAGTTATGTTACCTTGATTTCTTCTATGGTGTCGTTAACTGTTTTGTTTGTATTTGAATGATGATAAATGAATGTGTTGTGGCAGTATGCGGATTTCATCAAAGCGGTGGTTTGAGGAAACACTCGGTTGCTTTTCAAAACTTTTTTGATGAACTGCCAACATAAGAATTCAAAACAGGAAGTCCTTAAAGTTTAATGGCTTTGTAAATACACTGAGACAAAGTCAAAGTTCATTGTGTTTTTTAACGGTGTTTTTGAAACTGCACCAATTTTTTCCTCAGAATTTTCAACTAACTTGAAGTGTTTTGTCAAGAAGATTATTTGTAATGTGTAAATTTTTGGCCAAAGTTACATAATCAATCTGAAGTTGTCTTTACTTTAAAGATTTAATGCATGATTTTACCACTCCAGCCTGCCTGGGAATATATTTTCCCGCATGCGGCCCCTGAGTTAAAATTAGTTTGACACCCCTGGTTTAGATTATTAAATAGCTAACTAGTTGTGGCAAGGTTATTAGCCTTAACGGAGAGTCATTAGGGAAATGTATACAGGGAAACCACAAACCTTATTCAAAGTTATTGAATAAATAACATAGAAAGATTCTACCAAACAATATTCAAAACAGATTTATAAGAAACGTCATAATCTGGAACTGGAAAGGAAATGCGGGGTTTCTTTTTAGATCTAGCATATGTAGTATTTATTACTATTTTTCATTACATTTTACTTCAGTTACTCTATGTCAGGGGTCTCAACCTCAATTTTCCTGGGGGCCATTGGATGCAAAAACTGGGTAAGGCTGGGCCGCAAGCAAAAATGTCTTTAAAAAAATCTAACATGCACTTTTTAATGGATTCACCTTCTTTGAATGGCTTTCCCGCCCTCGCAACATACTTGCCAACTCTCGCCACCTTTCCGGGAAACACCTGAATATCAGTGCCCCTCACGACAATCTCCCGAGGCAATCATTCTCCCGGTTTTCACCCGGACAACAATATTAAGGGCGTGCCGTGATGGCACTGCCTTAAGTGTACTCTACAACCTGTCGTCTCGTCCACCTTTCCACCATACACCAGTCACATATTGTATGATGCTTCTGCAGACCCCCGGAAGTGACCGCAAGACGTACTTGATCAACAGCAATCTGACAGGTCACACTGAGGGTGGCCGTATAAACAACTTTATCAGTTACAAATATGTGCCACACTGTAAACTCACATCAAACAAGATTGACAAACACATTTTGGGAGAACATCCGCACCATAACACAACATACACACAACAGAACAAATACCCAGAATCCAATGCAGCCCTAACTCTTCAGGGCTACAATAGGGGGCGGGGTTGACGGCACCGGGGGTGTATATTGTAGCCCGGAAGAGTTAGGGCTGCATGGGATTCTGGGTATATGTTCTGTTGTGTTTATAATGTGTTACGGTGCAGATTTTCTCCCAAAATGTGTTTGTCATTCTTGTTTGATGTGGGTTCACAGTGTGGCACATATTTGTAACAGTGTTAAAGTTGTTTATACAACCACCCTCTGTGTGACCTGTGTGGGTGTTGATCAACTATGTCTTGCAGTCGCTTACTGCGTCTACAGAAGCCAAATACAACATGTGACTGGGCTGGCATGCTGTTTGTACAGGTTGTAGAGGACGTTAAAGGCAGTGCCTCCACGGTGCCCCCTTAATGTTGTTGTTATGGTGAAATTCGGGAGAACGATTACCCCTGGAGGGGCACTGAAAATTGAGGGTCTCCTGGAAAAACGAGGGTGTACAATTATGACACTGTAAAGCGCCATTCATACAAAACTCTCGGGCCGCACCAACATTAAATTTTCATATTAAGGTGCGGGCCACAAAATAACATCTAGCGGGCCGCTATTGGCCCGCGGGCCGCGTGTTTGAGACCCCTGCTCTATGTAAAAACCTGCATTGCAACATAGGGCTGGGCGATATAACGATAAACTCGATATATCGCAGGTTTGTCTCTGTGCGATATAGAAAATTACTATATCTTGATATTCAAGTATACGTTCTCATGCAGTTGCTTTTAACTGCCGGCATTACACTACAAGAGGGGTCTCAAACTCAATTTACCAGGGGGCCACTGGATGTAGAAACTGGGTGAGACTGGGCCGCGAGAAAAGATTTCTTAAAAAAATCTAACATGCACTTTTTAATGAATTCACCTTCTATAAATGACTTTCCCGCCCTAGCAACCTACTTGCCAACCCTCACGATTTTTCCGGGAGACTCCTGAATTTCAGTGCACCTCCCGACAATCTACCGGTGCAACCATTTTCCCGAATTTGTCCCAATTTTCACCCGGCCGACATTATTAAGGGCTGCTGTGACAGCACTGGGCTTCACGGTGGCAGAGGGGTTAGTGCGTCTGCCTCACAATACGAAGGTCCTGCAGTCCTGGGTTCAAATCCAGGCTCGGGACCTTTCTGTGTGGAGTTTGCATGTTCTCCCCGTGAATGCGTGGGTTCCCTCCGGGTACTCCGGCTTCCTCCCACTTCCAAAGACATGCACCTGGGGATAGGTTGATTGGCACCACTAAATTGGCCCTAGTGTGTGAATGTGAGTGTGAATGTTGTCTGTCTATCTGTGTTGGCCCTGCGATGAGGTGGCGACTTGTCCAGGGTGTACCCCGCCTTCCGCCCGATTGTAGCTGAGATAGGCGCCAGCGCCCCCCGCGACCCCGAAAGGGAATAAGCGGTAGAAAATGGATGGATGGATGGGTGACAGCACTGCCTTTAAGGTCCTCTACAACAAAGGTTGTCAACCTTTTTTCAGTGATGTACCGCCTGTGAATTTTTTTTTTATTCAAGTACCCCCTAATCAGAGCAAAGCATTTTTGGTTGGAAAAAAGAGGTAAAGAAATAAAATACAGCAATATGTCATCAGTTTCTGATTTATTAAATTGTATAACAGTTCAAAATATTGCTCATTTGTAGTGGTCTTTATGGTACTATTTAGAAAAAAAGATATACAAATAACTAAAAAACTTGTTGAAAAATAAACAAGTGATCCAATTATAAATAAAGATTTCTACACATAAAAGTAATCATCAACTTAAAGTGCCCTCTTTGGGGATTGTAATAGAGAACCATCTGGATTCATGAACTTAATTCTACACATTTCTTCACAAAAAAAGATATCTTTAACATCAATATTTATGGAACATGTCCACAAAAAACCTAGCTGTCAATACTGAACATTGCATTGTTGCATTTCTTTTCATAGTTTATGAACTTACATTCATATTTTGTTGAAGTATTATCCAATAAATATATTTATACAATATTTATGAATCGCTGCTATTTTTTTAGAAAATGTTAAATAAATCTTACCTGTCCCTTGGCATATCTTCACGTACCCCCAGGGGTTTGCGTACTCTCAAAAAGAGGACTACTGTTCAACAACTTATCATCGCGCACGCTTTTACATCACACAACCATAGTGACAGCTTTGTATCATGTTGTGTGAGACTTGTGCACAACAATCTTAGCGGCTGCAAGACGTACTTGGTCAACAGCCATACAGGTCACACTGAGGGTGGCCGTATAAACAATTTAAACACTGTTACAAATATGCGCCACACTTTGAACCCACACCAACCAAGAATGACAAACACATTTTGGGAGAACATCCGCACCCTAACACAACTTAAACACAAGACAACAAATACCCAAAACACCTTGTAGCCCTAACTCTTCCGGGCTACATACACCACCTCAACCGACGCAAGTAGGGAGGGTTTGGGTATGGGGGGTTGGTGGTAGCGGGGGGGTTTATATTGTAGCCCGAAAAAATTAGGGCTGCATGGGATTCTGGGTATTTGTTATGTTGCGTTTATGTTGTATTACGATGTTCTCCTGAGATGTGTTTGTCATTCTTGTTTAATGTGGGTTCACAGTCTGGCACATATTTGTAACAGTGTTAAAGTTTTTTTACGGCCACCCTCAGTGTGACCTATGTACCTGTTGATCAAATATGTCTTGCAATATCACACGTGCGTACTGCACCGCCATCTGCAACATATAACTGGGCTTGCAAGCTGTCTATACAGGATGTAGAGGGCGCTAAAGGCAGCGCCATTATGGCACCCCCTGAATACTGTTGATTGGGTGAAAATCGGCAGGGATTTCGAGAAAATGGATGCCCTGAAATTCAGGGGGACTCCTGGGAAAATTGGGAACGTTGGCAAGTATGTCGCTGTCAAGCGCCGTTTATATTAAACTTGCGGGCCGCACCAACATTAAATTGTCATATCGAAGTGCGGGCCGCAAAATAACGTCTCGCGGGCCGCATGTTTGAGACCCCTGCACTACAGGTTATTCCCACTCTTTGTTGTCTCTCCTCCTCACAGACAGCAAGCGCACCTTCTTACATACGTCACATACGTATACGCCTTTGCGGAGTAGAGAGGTAGCAGCATGGGTAACAGACACAAAAAAACGTTCATTGGCACCCACCATTTTTTTTAACCCTTTGTGAGGATTATGATTAATTTTTCATCTAAACGGCAAGATATGAACATCCAATCAGTCGGCATCCCACTGCGAGCAGACATTGTACAGTAGTGGATTGCTTTATTATGTTTGTGGGCTCTCAAAGTCAGTTGTTGTCAGTGTATGTGTTGAAGGAAAATGGTGATGCACCTATGAAATTAATGCACTACAGTGTGGTTAAAATTAGCAAAATATGTAACGATGACATGTTATGATTGTGCCTTTTACTACATTCCATATATACTTACAACGTGCATATTACGCATATGTTGATGGAGGTTGTTGGATGTTTTTTTACAGCGTCTTATACAATTCTTAAAACCTTTAGCATATCAGTATGTGGAATTAAATTATGGAATGGATTAAGCAGAGAAGTCAAACAAGGTACTAATATGATCCGGTTCAAGAAACTGTTCAAATCAAGTGTTAACAAAATACATAGAAGAAGAATTATGATAAATGTCTTCAACTTATTGAAAATGATATATCATTCATCCCATTGGGTAAATCATAACTGACTTAGTTATTTATGAAGAAAACTGTTCTGTTTAGAATTCATTGATGTAAATGTTTTCTTTTTTTCTTTTCTTAGTTTATTTCAAACATGACATACCTACAACATTATACATCAGGCAATTTCATCATTTCACAATTCACAATACATCATCTCCAAAAAGGAGTAGGAAGAAGCAAAGCTTATGTAATCCTACCCCTTTCCCAAGTCAGAGGGGCCACAAATATATACAGTTCATTCATTTACTGACCTTCTTTACAGCAAAATAGCAAAATAGCAAAATGACATCCGTGAATGAGTAACACAACAGTTTTGTAATATGTACTTAATTATTTCAATCATTATTAACATACTGAAATGAAGAATATTTTATTTTCATTAAGGTTGAAAGTGTTTCTCATAATCCTTCTTCTTTGTACTTTGTATGCACTATTAATTTGAACAGCCCCATAAACTGGATTGTATCAGTACAATGTTTAACTTCTTTACATAATCCATTCCAGAGTTTAATTCCACATACTGATATGCTAAAGGTGTTAAGTGTTGTACGTGCATACAAAAGTTTTAAATTAGATTTTCCTCTAAGGTTATATTTCTCCTCTTTAGTTGGGAAGAATTGTTGTACATTCTTCAGTAGCAGGTTTTAATTTGCTTTGTAAATCAATTTAGCTGTTTGCAATTTTACCAAATCACCTAACTTTAATATTTTTGACTCAATAAATAAAGGGTTTGTATGTTCTCTATATCCAACTTTATGTATTATTCTAATTGATCTTTTTTGTAACACAGTTAACGAATGTAGCGCACACTTGTAGTTGTTTCCCTATATTTCTGCACAATAACTCAGATATGGTAACACTAGCGAGCAGTAGAGAATATAAAGTGATTTTTGGCCCAGGACATATTTTGCTTTATTCATTATTGAAATGTTTTTTGCCACCTTATGTTGTATGTTTTGTATATGAGATTTCCAGTTCATTTTATCATCTATTAATACTCCCAAAAATCTGGTTTCTTTTACTCTTTCAATATCTACTCTGTCTATTTGTATTCGTGTCTGATGCTCTTTTCTACTGTTACTAAATAGCAATATTTTAGTTTTACTGAGATTCAAAGATAGTCTGTTTTTATCAAACCATTTTTTAATTTGTTCATTTCTTCCGTTACTATTTGTATTATCTTCTGTGTGTTCTCTCCTGAACAGAAAGCAGTTGTGTCGTCTGCAAATAAAACTAACTTCAAGTCCTTTGTAACTTTACAAATGTTGTTTATTGATCACTGGGGTACACCACAAGATATATCCAACTGTGTTGACATATTTTCACCCATCTTCACATTTTGCTTCCTGTTGGTTAAATAGCTTCTTACCCAGTTCAATACCAAACCTCTGATGCCATATCGTTCTAGTTTTTCTATTAAAATATCATGATTAATTGTGTCATATGCTTTTGTTAAATCCTTGAATACTGCGGCTGCACATTCTGTATCGTCTATTGTGTACAAATTGAAAATAGGAAGTGAATATATGTGTTAATAATTGCTGTGAAGTGGAAAGGAGGAAGGATTGAATAAGGTTTGGTACTTTTTATTCCATTTCGGACATGTTGTAAGGAAAAAAATATATTAAAATGTGTATAATATGTGATGTATCATATTTAAACTTTATACAAGTTTGAAATAATTTAACCTAACCTAACTCTAAAGAAAAAAAAAAGACACTCCCATTGGTTCTATTGTTGGCTGACTTTTGCGAACGTTTATTTACGAGGTCGAATACATAAAAAAAGAGATGTCTTCTTGTCTTACATAGGGATTGTAAATGATAAACATTTAGAAATAAGTGAAGTTGCACTTTAGGAAAAAATTAAAGATAATGATATTAAAAAGACATGACTTTGAATAAGTTAATGTTATTGTTTATTTATGTAATGAAATACAACTATGGCCTTAAAAGTGGTCTGAGTTGAACAGCTAAAGTTGGATTTGATTGAATGGCGGCAGACAATTTAAGTTTACACTTATTTATCATCCTTTTCATTCATGATTTATTTTAATGTTGTATCAATTATTTTCGGGGTTGGTTGTTACATATCACATAATCATATTACACAGTACACAGAGTAAGCTGTCCTAACGATGTGTTTACTAATAATGTTTTTTACTCCTTTTGTGATAAGATGCTAATATTAGGCTGTGCAGTCAAATTGTCAATGCAATTAAACTTCTTCTGCAAACATGCCTTCTATAAAATATTGTTCACAATAAAATTAGCATTGTGACAACCCTCCACATGATGTGGTTGGTTGTCACAAACTCCCAATGACAGTTCATTAACTCTTCATTACAATTAGTTAGAAAATGAGAGGGATACACATTTCGAGCTTCAATCTAATTTAGGAATGACTTTGAACAATGTTACGTGTGATGTGTGTGACATCCAACCCAGTTTTCCACTACCTTGACACCACCAAATAGTATAATAGATACATTCAGTAGGAGCAAATATGATAAATGAATACAGTGAGCATGTGCTTCAAGACTGCCACCTTCAGGAGAAAGTAAAACAGAGTGTAGATAATAGATGCAGTGCATGCATTCTGAATGACCATATTTCTTAGAAAGCCCACTGGCATTATTTGTTTTAGTGGACAAATCACTCAACTGTAACTTTCTTAGCATGAAATATTATTTAATTATCATTTTTGACATTATGTAGTAATATATTAATTTAAAAATATTTTGATGAAATAAATGCTTACATTCCAACAATTACCTTGTACCCTCTGTCGTTAGGTAAACAACCACAGCCACACGTTTTCTAAAATACAATAAATATAAAATAATGCTGTGCGCCAATTATTTTATAGCTGGTTTACCTGGGATGGAGGTATATTGAAAGCACGTGTGCGCAAGTCTACCCTCTGCCACTGGTCAATGAGGGGCAGCAGCAGGACAATACCAGGACCCTTTGAAGGACAGATGCGACCCAGGCGAAAGACCACTATCCTTTGGTAGTTAGGCACGGTCTAAAGGCATAATTTATGTTGGTTATCACCACAATCAACATATAGAGGACATGGTTTAGAAAGTTTTAGTGCCTTACCTTTAATACAAACCATCCCGTTATGGGAAAGGTTATAAAGGTGCAGATGTGTACGAGGAAGATGACAATTTGATTGCAAATCCAGGACAGCCATCCCTGGGAACTATCTTGAAAAAATACACCAAATAAGGTTATACAATGTGCTATTTTTAGGAAGTTGCTATTTAAAGACAAGACCATAGACTGACCTGTATCAGGAAAAAAATGGTGTGGTGTTATATATCGCATCAGATGATCATGGATCAATATGTTTGTATGTATACTTACTGTAAATGCAGGATACAACACCAAATTATTTTTTTTCTATAGCACAGTCAGCGTTATTGTTTATCAATAGCAACTTTTGGTTCTCACGTCAATATATGTAAAAACATCAGTTTTTGGTTTATTTGTTTCTGCTGACTGGTAATTTTCATTTCATTATATGGAATCTGTTTTTAAATCAAACCGTTTATAGATGTAATTATTGTTGCTCCCTGACACTGAATAATATGCACTTTCAAATAAACCAATTGTTCCTTTCTCAATTGCCATTCATGACAAAAATATATGTTGAACAAAACATACGCTGACTCACATCAGAGTCCAAATCTTAGACTTCGACAAACTTTATTGATCCACAAGGGAAATTGTTCTTGATCTTATTGAGAATCTGTGGAGGGAGTGGAAGGTGAGGGTCCATGCTCGGTGCACATCATTATCATTATCATTATTATTATTATTATTATTATTATTCACGGTGGCAGAGGGGTTAGTGCGTCTGCCTCACAATACGAAGGCCCTGCAGTCCTGGGTTCAAATCCAGGCTCGGGATCTTTCTGTGTGGAGTTTGCATGTTCTCCCCGTGAATGCGTGGGTTCCCTCCGGGTACTCCGGCTTCCTCCCACTTCCAAAGACATGCACCTGGGGATAGGTTGATTGGCAACACTAAATTGGCCCTAGTGTGTGAATGTGAGCGTGAATGTTGTCTGTCTATCTGTGTTGGCCCTGCGATGAGGTGGCGACTTGTCCAGGGTGTACCCCGCCTTCCGCCCGATTGTAGCTGAGATAGGCGCCAGCGCCCCCCGCGACCCCGGAAGGGAATAAGCGGTAGAAAATGGATGGATGGATTATTGTTATCATCAACATCCCTCATTGAAAACTATTACATGACATTGTTTTCATTTTTGAATCAGAAAGCCATATATCATATTGCCTATTAATTATCCTTATGCAGACTTTGTCATAGCGCAGTGGCGGGCCGTGCGTGTCCGACTTCAACAATTATCTTTCAAAATACCATCATTTATGTCACCGCATGACCATTGCTGGAAAAATACTACAGAGAAACACATTTACGCACTACTGAATATTGAATCACATCAACAGTGTACAAAACAGGTTATTTTTCGGCGCATTTAAAAATCAATTAACCCGCATCAGCATTTAAAACATATCTTATGTGGTACTGTGCAAAAAAACATTAAACGTGAAAAAATAAATATTTGAACTCACAATTTGTAGGACCCATTTGACGTCGTATAAGCCTGTGGTACCCCTCGTAGTCGGCCGAGTGGAAATGGCGGGCATTTGTCCATTTCATCGCCGACATCGTCTCACAAGATGTGGTTTCTCTTTAAATATCCTTCTTGAAACTGGCCTTGAAAATGCCACCTAATCAACGTTTTGTTCTCCTTCTTTGTGGGTCAACACTAACTGCTTTCTGCTAAATTGCAACTTGTGATTGGATACTAACTTTGGAATGGCGAGTGAGTATCCAATCACAGTCTCGTTAACAACGAGAGAGGCTACTGTGAACAACTTGTTATCTGATTGGCTATCACAACTATCTATCAACTGTGTATGTTCTAAAATTCATCTGCTAACATCCCACTAAGCATGCGTAAATGTCACGTTCAACCTGAAGCCAGCTAGAAGGCCTTACTGACAACAACTTGTCCCAATTGTCTATCATCTGTTTGTGTCTGTTCACTTTGAGTGCACAGACGTACGCATTGTTGATTCTGAAGGCCCCGGGCAGATTTTGTACAGCATGGCAACATAAGCTAGCTGAATTCTGATTGGATACAAATTCTAACAGCACTGGAGGGAGCATAATATGACATGAATAAAATATGAATACTTTTAGATATGCCCTGCGATGACAGGCGACTTGTCCAGGGCGTACCCTGCCTTCCGTCCGATTGTAGCTGAGATAGTCACCAGCGCCCCTGCGACCCCAAAGGGAATAAGCGGTAGAAAATAGAAGGATGGATGGATACTTTTAGATATTTAAGGGAAAGTAAATTAAAAATTAATTTCAACTTTGATTATGGTCATGATTTATGGTTACAGTATGTTAGGCCAGCAGAGAAGGCCTTCCTGGCCACTGTTACAGCAGGCATGCAAACTATGACACTTTGGGTTATAATCAATTTAATTGAAAACAAAGGGATTTGTATCTGATTTCATTAAGGGAGGTAATAATGTTTTCCAGGCTCAACTATATATATTGCACTGCGATAAACAGTTGCCATATTCTAAATTGTGCACATGCCACAGTATATAATACACTAATACACTTGATTTTCCCTCAATAATTATGATGATTAGTTTTATACTGACACTAGTCTAAAACACTCTGGACTTTTAATCGAAGGATCCAGGTTCGAGCCAGGGGCCGAACAGAAGCAGGGTTGGACCAGGCGAGCATTTTACACCACAAATACAAGAAATGTAGCTCTTATTTATAGTGGGTTTGTAGGGATACCTACCACTGAAGTCGTTTTCAGAAACATTGGGGATGTAATCGAACGAGAGTCCTTTGCTGAGGTAGCCGGGCTGTGAGAAGCTGTCGCCGGATACAAACAGTCCAGGAGTCCTCGACGTTCTCGGATTACTCTGAGGAAGTAGCTGGTAAGACTTGCTACCGAACATTGCGAAGTTAAAATCACCCGTTTCTTATATAAAAACACGCGCACAATTGTACACTGTTAAAAACATGTTTCATCTGACGTCTTCATTTTTGTTAACTCGTTTGCTGGCATTTCCGTATTTTGTGCCAGCTCTTCCTCGTGAAATAAAACAGCACATTGACCCCTAGTGCCATCTAACGTCGTTCAGGAGGTGTTACAACAACATAGCAGGTTCAGTGTTAAAACATTATTAATTTTGAGTTAAACGTTTAACTAAATCCATCCATCCATCCATTTTTCAGCCGCTTGTCCATTTCGGATTCGCGGGGGGTGCTTGAGCCTATCTCAGCTGCAACTAAATAATTTTAGTCCAATCTAATTGTATTTAAAGGCCTACTGAAATGAGATTTTCTTATTTAAATGGGGATAGCAGGTCCATTCTATGTGTCATACTTGATCATTTCGCGATATTGCCATATTTTTGCTGAAGGATTTAGTAGAGAACATCGACGATAAAGTTTGCAACTTTTAGACGCTAATAAAAAAGCCTTGCCTTTACCGGAAGTAGCAGACGATGTGCGAGTGACATTACTGGTTGTAGGGTTCCTCACATCCTCACATTCTTTATAATGTGAGCCTCCAGCAGCGAGAGCTATTCAGACCGAGAAAGTGACAATTTCCCCATTTATTTGAGCGAGGATGAAAGATTCGTGGATGAGGAAATTTAGAGCGAAGGACTAGAAAGAAAAAAAAAGGCGATTGCAGTGAGAGCGATTCAGATGTTTTTAGACATATTTACTAGGATAATTATGGGAAATCCCTTATCTGCCTATTGTGTTGCTAGTGTTTTAGTGAGTTAAATAGTACCTGATAGTCGGAGGGGTGTGGCCACGGGTGTGTTGACAGTGTTGGGATGTCGCATGGCTGCAGTTGTGTGACCTCAAGTATGCAAAAATCCAGGAGAGCAGAAAGCAGGTAAGATGATTTTAATTTCATCAAAGTAAAAGATATAAACAGAAAGCAGTCTTGCATGGAGATGTTCCCAACATAGGTTTAACTTCGAGCACTGAGGAGTGCTCGAGTGAAACATAAATAGACCTATGTTGATTGACCGCAGCTGAGGACCGCTGCCAATCAACGGCGAGTGTGACAAAAACAGTGCTCAGCGGAGTAAACAGGAAGTATGACAAAATAAGAGCACTGAACAGGAAACAAAGTACAAAACACGAAAAACTATCAGAAAGTAAGTGACAGATCGTTACAGGACCTCCCCCTCAAGGAACAGATACCAGATGTTCCCTGGAAAAGAAAAATGGAAAAAAATGTCCACAAAGTAAGGGAGGATGGAAGGAGGATTTGGTGGAAGGTCGCCAAACCTCGTGTCCCCGCAGCCAGCGAGGGAAAGTCAGGTGGCGACGGCGCGTAGAGCGCCGCTGGAACTGGCGGGGCGGGCGGCCACGGAACAGCCACATCATTGGCCGAAAAAGAGACGAGTGCATCCCGCGAGGAGGACGCCCAGGGCACGGCCACATCCGCGGCTGACGTGGAGGCGGGCGCGCTGAAGCAGGCCCGGAGACAGCAGACAAAGCGGCGGGGGCTGCAGCCAAAACAGATACCTCTGCAGGAGGCGGCTGAGGAGCCGATGTTGGTGCCGGCGTGGAAGCGGCAGACGTCATCAACGGCGTGGAAGCGGCAGACGTCATCAACGGCGTGGAAGCGGCAGACGTCATCAACGGCGTGGAAGCGGCAGACGTCATCGGCGGCGTGGAAGCGGCAGACGTCATCGGCGGCGTGGAAGCGGCAGACGTCATCGGCGGCGTGGAAGCGGCAGACGTCATCGGCGGCGTGAAAGCGGCAGACGTCATCGGCGGCGTGAAAGCGGCAGACGTCATCGGCGGCGTGAAAGCGGCAGACGTCATCGGCGGCGTGAAAGCGGCAGACGTCATCGGCGGCGTGAAAGCGGCAGACGTCATCGGCGGCGTGAAAGCGGCAGACGTCATCAACGGCGTGGAAGCAACAGACGTCATCGGCGGTGTTGAAGCGGCAGGCGTCATCGGAGGCGTGATTGTTGCAGATGTCATCGGCGGCGTGAAAGCGGCAGATGACGCCGGGCGAGGAGCAGCAAATGCTGGCCGAGGAATAGCGGATGCCGGCGGTGACGAAGCCCGGCGTGGTGCTGCTCTTGGCGGCGTTGGAACCGTGCGTAGTGCCGGCGTTGGAGCTCGGCGTGGAGCCGGCGTTGGGGCTCGGCGTGGAGCCGGCGTTGGGGCTCGGCGTGGAGCCGGCGTTGGGGCTCGGCGTGGAGCCGGCGTTGGGGCTCGGCGTGGAGCCGGCGTTGGAGCTGTGCGAAAGCCCGCTAGGGACGTAGATGTCTCCGTGGAAGGAGACGCTGGCGGGGATGACAGCGGTGTGTGCCTGGCTGCACCGCAGTGTATAGTGGGCCCCCCTCCACTAGGTGGCTGCCAGACACCGTTCACACATGCGGGAAAACGTGCCTGCTCGTCGGAGTCCCCCGGTGCGAAAACCAGGGACGGGCGGGAGGGGACCAGGAGGAGGGACGAAGACACGTCCCGTGCCGAGTCCCAGCAGGAGGACAAAAGCGACCTCACTGTGGGCTCCACTGGAGCTCTCGGCGAACCAAAAAAGAGAGCGGGAGCTGGCAAAAAGAGCAGCCGGGGAGCAGCCGCTGGAAGCTGCGTAGGAGCAGGGAGAAGCAGCTCAGCAGACGACGGGAAGGATGGCGGCGGCGGACGTGCCGGTCGGAGAGCCGCAGTCGGCGACGGAGCCGCAGGAGCCGCGAGACGGGAAGGAGGAGGCGGGCGCGCCGGTCGGTGAGCCGTAGCCGGCAGCGTTGCCGAGAGGAAGGATGGCGGCGGAGGACGCGCCGGTCGGAGAGCCGTAGCCGGTAGCGTTGCCGCGGGAGCCGCGAGGCATGCAGGAAGTGGCGGACGTGCTGGTCGGAGAGCCGTAGCCAGCCGTTGAGCCGAGAGGAAAGATGGCGGCGGGGGACGCGCCGGTCGGAGAGCCGAAGCCGGTGGCGTTGCCGCGGGGAGAGGGTCCGCGTCTGTAGGCTGGGACCGCACAAACCTGGCCTTCAAGTCCTCCAGGAATTGTGCGGTCCAGAACGTCGGCTGAGGATTGCCGACAGGGATTCTCGCGAGGTCACAATTTTCTGGCTCGAAGTTACTGTTGGGATGTCGCATGGCTGCAGTTGTGTGACCTCAAGTATGCAAAAATCCAGGAGAGCAGAAAGCAGGTAAGATGATTTTAATTTCATCAAAGTAAAAGATATAAACAGAAAGCAGTCTTGCATGGAGATGTTCCCAACATAGGTTTAACTTCGAGCACTGAGGAGTGCTCGAGTGAAACATAAATAGACCTATGTTGATTGACCGCAGCTGAGGACCGCTGCCAATCATTGGCGAGTGTGACAAAAACAGTGCTCAGCGGAGTAAACAGGAAGTATGACAAAATAAGAGCACTGAACAGGAAACAAAGTACAAAACACGAAAAACTATCAGAAAGTAAGTGACAGATCGTTACAGACAGGTGTGTTGAGGGAAGTCACGAAGCTGCAGCAGGACAGAAGCTCCGCTGATCTCCGGTAAGAGGCGACTTATTACCACACTTTTATCACCGAAAACTGCTGGTTGACATGTAGTCGGGATCCATGTTCGCTTGACCGCTCTGATCCATAGTAAAGCTTCACCTCCGGAAATTTAAACAAGGAAACACCGTGTGTTTGTGTGGCTAAAGGCTAACAGCTTCCCACCTCCATCTTTCTACTTTGACTTCCCCATTATTAATTGAACAGATTGCAAAAGATTCAGCAACACAGATGTCCAAAATACTGTGTAATTGCGCGATAAAAAGAGACGACTTTTAGCCGTAAGTGGTGCTGGGCTAATATTTCCCCTCCAACCAATAACGTCACAAACATGCGTCATCATATGCGTCATCATTGCGCGACGTTTTCAACAGGAAATTTAAAATTGTAATTTGGTAAACTAAACCGGCCGTATTGGCACGTGTTGCAATGTTAATATTTCATCATGGTTATATAAACTATCAGACTGCGTGGTCGGTAGTTGTGGGTTTCAGTAGGCCTTTAATTACATTTTATTATGAACAGAGAAATAAGATACAAGAAAAAATCATAATTAGAGTTGCAATAAAACGAACAGTATGTGCATTCCTTGGCTTTTTTGAGCCCAAAGTTCTTTTTTTATTGGCCACGAAAGATCTACACAGATCCTAAATGCACAGTGATAGCTGCTTTAAAGCAAAGTAACGCAATTAAACCTGCAGAAAAAGTGTTTATTAACATTATCTGTGGGGGAAATACTCTGCACAAGAACAAACGCAACACTTTTTGCACGTTTTTGCTCCGATTTTTCATGAGTTAAACTCGAAGATCTAAAACTTTTACTATACACACAAAATACCTCCATCCATTTCCTACCACTTGTCCCCTTAGAGCAGTGATTTTAAACCTTTTTTGAGCCGTGGCACACTTTTTACATTTACAAAATCCTGCTGCACACCACCAACCAAAATGACAGAAATTGACACTGTTAACACAGTATATAATACATATAGTTAATAATATAGTTTCTAAATGTATTTATACTCACCTAGTGTGAAACCTGGGCCGGTTTAGATGAACACAAAATGGATATGATGTCAGAAATGGTAGAAAGAAACACACAAAGCTCTTCCTCAACAGCTCTCAGTCTCTCTCTGTTTTTAGTTTTTATCGCAGTCAAGCTTGAGAAGCTCAGCTCACATGGATATGTGGTTGAAAATGGGAGCAATGTCAAAATGGCTTTGTTGGCCAGAATAGGGAACTCCTTGGCAACAAAACTGTCCAAAGGAAGATAAGCAAAGTTTAGCTTTAAACCCTGATCTTGTTTCAGTTCAATGAGTTCCTCTCGCTCCTTTAAAGTCATGTCCTTACCAGCAATGGATGCTGAGCTGTATGGGTCCCTGACCCAGTCAAGGCACTCTGTGAAGGCTGAAGAGAAATAAAATAACAACTTCTCCACAAGAGTTTTCAAA
The DNA here is from genome assembly GCF_033978795.1 of Nerophis ophidion. Classification (NCBI taxonomy): domain Eukaryota; kingdom Metazoa; phylum Chordata; class Actinopteri; order Syngnathiformes; family Syngnathidae; genus Nerophis; species Nerophis ophidion. The sequence continues at coordinate 23,648,226 of NC_084622.1, forward strand.
TGTGTGCCAATCACTTCGCACATTGCAGCAGTGTTGCCATCATGCAGTTTCTCGGTGAATGGGAACATGTCAAGGTTGCCACGCTGCACATGTTGTTGCCAGAGCTGCACCTTTAAACGGAATCCATTCATTATATCAGTGCTTGTAAGCAGATTTTCATTTCGGCCTTGCATCCGTGTTTTTGATGAAATATATCAGCCAGGTATGCCAGCTTTGCACACCACTCATTACTTGCAAGCAGCTTTGAGTAATCGGACCTCTCGTTTGTCAGAAATACTTTAAGTTCCTCTCGCAGCTCATACACACGGGCAAGCACTCCGTGTGGAGCAATAACACTTTGTGTTCCGCTCCCATTTCCTCACACAAAGGCGCAAATAAGTGACATTTCAAAGGTCGCGTCTTCACAAGGTTCACTATGCGCACAACATCATCCAACACAGGAGCTAGGCCTGCTGGTAAGGTCTTTGGAACGAGTGCCTCACGGTGCAAAAGACAGTGCGTAACAATAACATCCGAGTTTCTTTCTTTGACCCTACTTACGAAGCCTTTGACGCGCCCGACCATGGCTGCGGCTCCATCAGTGCAGACACCTGTGCAGTTTTTACGACGAAAGCCCGCTTTTGTCAAAATATTCCGACGTGACCCGAAATATTTCCTCTCCTGTTGATTTTTCTGGCAGTGCCTTGCAAAATAGGAAGTTTTCTTTAATGGCTTCTCCATCCACAAAACGCACGTTGGCCAAGAGCTGACAATGTCCACTAATATCCGTCGACTCATCAATTTGCAAGGCAAATTTCTTACAGATGCGCATCTTTTCCAAAACAATAGTTTCGATGTCCGCAGACATGTCATCAATACGTCTGGTAATTGTGTTATCTGAGAGAGGCACTTTAGCGATCTCTGGCCGTGTCTAATTTACAATGGCTTTACAAGCTGGCAATATTAATGTTTCTGCCACAGTGTGGGACTTTTTTGATTTAGCTACGAGTTCAGCAACAAGGTAGCGAGCTTTGAGGGCTCTCTCGTTTACCTTTGTGTTTTTTCTCAGAAAAGTTGCCTGTTTCTCATTGTTTGTACGTAAGCGTACAAAATAATCCATTGGCTTGTTTTGAATGGAAGGGTGTTTTGTTTGGAGTTGGCGGTTAAGCTTGCTGGGCACCATGGCGCTATTGGATAGCTTCTCACCACACACCAAGCACTGCGGAGTCGGTGCTGTCGCATCCCCGGTAAAAGTAAATCCAAATGAAAGATAGCTTTCTCTGTATTGCCTCGAGCTCACCGTCTTGTCTTTTTTATTTTGTCGACCACTCATACTGGGGCCTTCATCTGGGTCAGAATTTTGTCCAGGCAGGACCCTGTCCAACATTTACATGTTCCCTTCTCAAAAACTTCTCCATCAGTGTCACCCGCTCGCCTCCTCTTGCTGCGATCCCACACTGTCACTGTCACGTGTCACGCGGCGATAACTCGATTGTCTTTACAGGTATTTATCGCCCTCTGCTGCCACTTACTGAAATAGAAGAGTATTACATTATCTGCCTCACTTTATTACAGCAGGCACCCGACAATGGTTAATTAGGAGATATTACATAATTTCTCGCGGCACTCATGATGATCTCTAGTGTGCCGCGGCACACTGGTTGAAAATCACTGCCTTAGAGGTCGCTGGAGCCCATCTCAGCTGCATTCGGGCGGTAGGGGGGCTACACCCTGGATAAGTCACCACCTCATCACAGGGCCAACACAGACAGATAGACAACATTCACACTCACATTCACACACTAGGGACCATTTAGTGTTGACAATCAACCTATCCCTAGGCGCATGTTTTTGGAGGTGAGAACATGCAAACTCCACAAAGGAATATTCCAAGCCCGGGATTGAACTCAGGACCTTCGTTTTGTGAGGCACATGCACTAACCCCTGTTCTACCTACAGGTTCTTCTCAAATATTGGTCGCAAATATTCTAAATCCGTGTCAGAGAGCATTTAATTTTTGCCAAGGTAATCAATCCCACCTCACAGGTGTGGCATATAATGATGCTGAATAAAAAGCAGGATTATTGCACAGGTGTTCCTTAGATTGCCCACAATAAAAGATCACTCTGAAATGTGCAGTTTTATCACACAGAAAAAGGAGCGTGCATTTGGTATGCTGACTGCAGAAATGTCCACCAGAAATCTCTACCATAAACCGTCTCCAAAGGCGTTTCAGAGAATTTGGCAGTACATCCAACCAGCCTCACAATCGCAGAGCACGAGTTACCACACCAGCCCAGGACCTCCATATTCAGCAGGTGCACCTCCATGATTGTCTGAGACCAGCTACCCGGACGGATGCTGCAACAATTGGTTTGCATAGCCATATAATTTTTGCACAAACTGTGAGAAACCGTCTCAGGGAAGCTCATCGGCATACATGTCGTCCTCGTCGCGGTCTCGACCGGACTGCAATTCGTCGTCGTAACCAACTTCAGTGTGAAAATTGTTGGGATGTCGCATGGCTGCAGTTGTGTGACCTCAAGTATGCAAAAATCCAGGAGAGCAGAAAGCCGGTAAGATGATTTTAATTTCATCAAAGTAAAAGATATAAACAGAAAGCAGTCTTGCATGGAGATGTTCCCAACATGGTTTTAACTTCGAGCACTGAGGAGTGCTCGAGTGAAACATAAATAGACCTATGTTGATTGACAGCAGCTGAGGACCGCTGCCAATCAACGGCGAGTGTGACAAAAACAATGCTCAGCGGAGTAAACAGGAAGTATGACAAAATAAGAGCACTGAACAGGAAATAAAGTACAAAACACGAAAAACTATCAGAAAGTAAGTGACAGATCGTTACAGGACCTCCCCCTCAAGGAACAGATACCAGATGTTCCCTGGAAAAGAAAAATGGAAAAAAAATGTCCACAAAGTAAGGGAGGATGGAAGGAGGATTTGGTGGAAGGTCGCCAAACCTCGTGTCCCCGCAGCCAGCGAGGGAAAGTCAGGTGGCGACGGCGCGTAGAGCGCCGCTGGAACTGGCGGGGCGGGCGGCCACGGAACAGCCACATCATTGGCCGAAAAAGAGACGAGTGCATCCCGCGAGGAGGACGCCCAGGGCACGGCCACATCCGCGGCTGACGTGGAGGCGGGCGCGCTGAAGCAGGCCCGGAGACAGCAGACAAAGCGGCGGGGGCTGCAGCCAAAACAGATACCTCTGCAGGAGGCGGCTGAGGAGCCGATGTTGGTGCCGGCGTGGAAGCGGCAGACGTCATCAACGGCGTGGAAGCGGAAGACGTCATCGGCGGTGTCGAAGCGGCAGACGTCATCGGCGGTGTCGAAGCGGCAGACGTCATCGGCGGCGTGAAAGCGGCAGACGTCATCGGCGGCGTGAAAGCGGCAGACGTCATCGGCGGCGTGAAAGCGGCAGACGTCATCGGCGGCGTGAAAGCGGCAGACGTCATCGGCGGCGTGAAAGCGGCAGACGTCATCGGCGGCGTGAAAGCGGCAGACGTCATCAACGGCGTGATTGTTGCAGATGTCATCGGCGGCGTGAAAGCGGCAGATGACGCCGGGCGAGGAGCAGCAAATGCTGGCCGAGGAATAGCGGATGCCGGCGGTGACGAAGCCCGGCGTGGTGCTGCTCTTGGCGGCGTTGGAACCGTGCGTAGTGCCGGCGTTGGAGCTCGGCGTGGAGCCGGCGTTGGGGCTCGGCGTGGAGCCGGCGTTGGGGCTCGGCGTGGAGCCGGCGTTGGGGCTCGGCGTGGAGCCGGCGTTGGGGCTCGGCGTGGAGCCGGCGTTGGGGCTCGGCGTGGAGCCGGCGTTGGGGCTCGGCGTGGAGCCGGCGTTGGGGCTCGGCGTGGAGCCGGCGTTGGGGCTCGGCGTGGAGCCGGCGTTGGGGCTAGGCGTGGAGCCGGCGTTGGAGCTGTGCGAAAGCCCGCTAGGGACGTAGATGTCTCCGTGGAAGGAGACGCTGGCGGGGATGACAGCGGTGTGTGCCTGGCTGCACCGCAGTGTATAGTGGGCCCCCCTCCACTAGGTGGCTGCCAGACACCGTTCACACATGCGGGAAAACGTGCCTGCTCGTCGGAGTCCCCCGGTGCGAAAACCAGGGACGGGCGGGAGGGGACCAGGAGGAGGGACGAAGACACGTCCCGTGCCGAGTCCCAGCAGGAGGACAAAAGCGACCTCACTGTGGGCTCCACTGGAGCTCTCGGCGAACCAAAAAAGAGAGCGGGAGCTGGCAAAAAGAGCAGCCGGGGAGCAGCCGCTGGAAGCTGCGTAGGAGTAGGGAGAAGCAGCTCAGCAGACGACGGGAAGGATGGCGGCGGCGGACGTGCCGGTCGGAGAGCCGCAGTCGGCGACGGAGCCGCAGGAGCCGCGAGACGTGAAGGAGGAGGCGGGCGCGCCGGTCGGTGAGCCGTAGCCGGCAGCGTTGCCGAGAGGAAGGATGGCGGCGGGGGACGCGCCGGTCGGAGAGCCGAAGCCGGTGGCGTTGCCGCGGGGAGAGGGTCCGCGTCTGTAGGCTGGGACCGCACAAACCTGGCCTTCAAGTCCTCCAGGAATTGTGCGGTCCAGAACGTCGGCTGAGGATTGCCGACAGGGATTCTCGCGAGGTCACAATTTTCTGGCTCGAAGTTACTGTTGGGATGTCGCATGGCTGCAGTTGTGTGACCTCAAGTATGCAAAAATCCAGGAGAGCAGAAAGCCGGTAAGATGATTTTAATTTCATCAAAGTAAAAGATATAAACAGAAAGCAGTCTTGCATGGAGATGTTCCCAACATGGTTTTAACTTCGAGCACTGAGGAGTGCTCGAGTGAAACATAAATAGACCTATGTTGATTGACAGCAGCTGAGGACCGCTGCCAATCAACGGCGAGTGTGACAAAAACAATGCTCAGCGGAGTAAACAGGAAGTATGACAAAATAAGAGCACTGAACAGGAAATAAAGTACAAAACACGAAAAACTATCAGAAAGTAAGTGACAGATCGTTACAAAAATGTTAACATTCGATGACGTCTGGCACAGATGAATCCTGGTTTTCACTGTTCAGGGCAGTTGGCAGACAGCGTGTCGTGATATGTGGGAGCGTGGTTTGCTAATGTCAATGTTGTGAATCGAGTGGCCCATGGTGGGGGTTATGGTTTGGGCAGGCGTTTGTTATGGACAACTAACACAAGTGTATTTTATTGATGGCATTTTGAATGCACAGAGATACCATGACTGGAGCCTGAGGCCCATTGTTGTGCCATTCACCCTAGACCATCACCTCATGGTGCAGCATGACAAAGCACGGCCCCATGTTGCAAGGCTCTGAACACAATTCCTGGAAGCTGAAAACATCCCAGCATCATACTAAGGGTTGTGTTCTAATATTTTAGCTAACTTATTAATTTAATTTGAATTTTAACTGTTTATTTAAACAGGGAAAATGCACATTAATACACTTTGCTGTAAATGAGGCAGTTTTAGCTTACCATTAGTCGTACCATGAATTGATTAATGTGGACCCCGACTTAAACAAGTTGAAAAACTTATTCGGGTGTCACAATTTAGTGGTTGGTCATTTATAAGGAATATGTACTTCTAGGAGGCGGGGCGTGGTCACGCATCGCCTGTGGACGGGGCATGCGCAAGAGCCGGCTGGAAGCAGATGACAAGTGAGTGGATACCTCAGCTGGAACGAGTTATCTAATCACCTTTCTCTTTATTAGCAGCGTTGGTGACCGCAGGAGGGGGCTGAAAAGCCAGAAGAAGGAGCACGAAGGACTGGCAGAAAGAAAGAGATTGTGATCGAACAAAAGAAGAAATATTGTAAGAGAACAAAATAAGAAAGAAAAGACATTTGTGATAAAACAAAATAAAAGAATTGGAAAACTTGGCGACCTACTTGCTTGTGATAAATCGGTCCTGAAGAACCCCACGGCACAAGACTGTCACAGTACTGTACTGTGCAATCTACTAACAAAAGTTTCAATCAATCAATCAATCAGCTACAAAGCTAGTTTCCAACCGTAGTCCCTGGGCAAGATGTAGCTCGCCAGCAGCAAGCAATATAGAATAACAACAACAACCATTAATAGCCCACTTAAAATAATTAAACAATTAATTAATATCTTACACAGACTCACACATACGGCAACATTCAGCACAAGCACTACCCGTTGTGCTTCAACAGCACCATGAAAAATTACACACAGGCATATAGTTAACTGGTAGCAGGCAGGTAGCACAGAGCAGCAGGAAATAAAATACATGATGATGTATAGCAGTTTGATTTTCAAGTAGCCATGATAGTATATGAGAAGGGATATTGTTCCAAAACTGGACTGTGCTCACTGAGAAAGCTGACTGGCTAAAAGCACTTTTCCTGAAGAGAACAATCAGGTTGATAGAGGAGGCGGACCTAGTTTTCCTCCTGCTCAGATTGACAAAATCATAAAGTGGTATTGGGGCTGAACCATCTAAGATTTTAAAACCATATTAGCTCAGTGAAATTTTACATTCTCCCATTGAAGCAGTTTATATTAGTCCAATATATTGCAGTGGTGATAACAGAAAGGTTTCATGCCCAGGACGTTCAGAGCCTGCTTATAGACGATATAGATTGGTTTCAGTTTTGTCTTACAACCCTGAGAGCAGCTTGTGACAAAATACGACAGATGTGGCATTCTCATGGCATATTATTTTTTTAGCAGCATCTGTATTGTCTGATGTACCTTAAATCTTTTAAGTTTAGTGTAATGGTGCAAATTACTTTCTTGACATGCTTTTAAAAGTAAATTGTGAATCGAGAAGGATTCCCGAGTATTATACCCAGTTACAACACAATTGTTTTTTTCTCTTGCAATATACACCTCAGATTTAATTCAAGTAAAAAACATACACTCTGTTTTTGTTATGGTTTAAACAGGGGGAGATGATGGCAGACTGACACTAGGTGGCAGTTATGTCCAAAGAATTATATATATATATATATATTAACCAGATATATATATATATATATATATATATATATATATATATATATATATATATATATATATATATATATATATATATATAATAATCTAACAATAGAAAACATACTAAAGAAATGGAGTGTGAACTAGATCCAAAAGGGAATGGGTGACAGACTATGTGAAGTATTTAGCTGAGGTGTGTGTTACCAAATGTTGTGAAGAGACGAAGAATACGGAAGTACGTGGGGCAGGAAGAGGATCCAGGGCGAACGAGAGGCGTCGAGAGAAAACGTGGCCAGCGGGGGGTCGAGAATCCCAAAGGGCAGTCCGGGAGGCAAGGGGAACAACAGGGGATCACAGGAGAACACTGGGAGTGCTGCGGGAAGGCAACAGGAACATCAGACACAACAGAAACACGGAAGTTGCAGGGGAAGAGCGAGTACGCGGGATGGAAGCCACATACGGGATGCTTACTCATGTACAGAAGACTATACTCCGGCGAGCGATGGCAGGTTGTCCAGACTTAAGAAGGCAGATCGCTCATCAAGGACAGGTGTGTTGATTGCTGGAAAATGATTGCACCTGGTGGCTTCTGCAGGGCGGAGACGCCCATGGCGCGTCCCTGGATATATGCGGCCGTGGGCGTGTCCCGAGGAGCGCACAGATGGATGAACGGCGTAGGCAGGAGTCCTAGCCGTAACAGTATTTTGAACATTTAAATGTAGACATGAGTTGTACAACCATTTGGAAACAGACTTCATAGTTCTAGAAAGTTGTTTTACTACTTCTCTTTTGTCCTTTGCAGGTACATAGATCAGAGCAGCATCTGCGTACCTGGACTAAATAAAAGTGGCCCCAGGTTTGAACCATGGGGCACATCTATGTTCATAGCAAGACGATTTAGCTACAGTTCCACGGTGGCGCAGTTGTTTGCTTGTGCCTCACAATTTGAAGGTCCGGGATTCAACTCCCGGGCTCGGGGTCTTCCTGTGTGGAGTCTGCATGTTCTCCCAGTGACTGCATGAGTTCTCTCAGGCTTTGTCTACATTAAGCCAGATAACTCCTTAAACGAATAATTATTTAGCCTAAGCCTCTTTTCAGCCACACTAGATTAGCGTTTAAAGTCCCCCTCCTTTGATAATTTTTTACATGGGTAAGTGCGCCGTCTATTTCTTTGTATGGACTCATCGATCGTTTATATACTGATTTAGGAAAGGAAATGACGACAGAAAGACCGCGCCCCACACAGGAAGTGATGTCCGAAAGATGGAGGCGAGTCATCCAGACATGCCCATGTGGAAATCACAAATTAATACCTTAAGAGAAGCAAAGGCGCGATTGCAGCTATTTCAGATACAACACATCTCAGACGGCAACATAGACGGTTGAGCGACGGTTTTGGATAAGGCCTAGAAGAACGGCAACCTGGTGGGATATGTTTGTCACCGAGTGTGTTGTGCCACAGGAACGGCAAGAGAACTTTCGAATGTCCAGGTCAGCTGTGATTCTACTCAGTCGAAGGGGACAATGGCAGACTACGAAAAATATTAAATACATTTGGACTGGCAAAGCAGACTATTACAAGTTATTGTCCGCAATGTATGCCGAGCGATTACTCAACGTCTAGTTGTGTACGCCATAACTATTGTGAAGCCATTAGGTGGTTGCGGGCGTCAAGTACGACCACCAATTTCAGCCTACAAGCACAGTGTCCTTACCAGATATCTAGATCCCTAGATTGATTGTTGTAAAATGTTCTTTATCACATTGTTTACTTTCACACGTCTATTGAAGATATGATTCATGTATGATGGCTCAGGTGTGATTCATTACTATAGGGCTAGTCTAACAGCTTCTGATGGTGAGGCAAGCAAGGGTTACTGTTAAAATAAATGTGGCAACAGGCTACATTGAAAGACAGGGTAAGGATACACTTCCAGGTCAGAGGTGACTATGACGCTAGCATTTTTTCGTGCATGCATACTAGGTCGTGTTGCACTGGCCGACGGAGGGGGGCGGGAGTCTTAAACGGTGGCATTGTTGTGTGTGGACACGGATAAGGTTAGGTGGGATTTAACCTGGATAGCCATATCCAGCCTAGGGCCCTCAGGGTACTCTACTTCTTCCCACTTCCAAAGACATGTACCTGCGAATAAGTTGATTGGCAACACTATCCTGGATAAATTTATCCAGGATAAATCTCACCCAATCTTATCCGTGTTCACACACAACAATGCCACCGTTTAAGACCCCCGCCACCCTGGGACTACCGGCGCAACGCAACCTAGTAAGCATGCGCGGAGAAAAAAAAAAATCCATCTGAGCGTCCATCTGCTCCAAACTCTCCAGTAGATGACTTTAGTTATTTAAAAGAGCTATTTTGTCAATAGTACACTGTGCATTATACATTTGTTTGCTGTGTTTTAAGTGCAAGTTTTTAAATTAAAATGTATCTCCTTTGAACAATATCCAGTGTTGTGGTATTTAAATGAACTACAATCCAGTGTGCTGTGGGGCCCTAATGTAGTGAATCACACCTGAGCCATCATAAATTAATCAAATCCTTATTTGACATTAGAAAGTAGATAATGCGATAAAGAACATTTTACCACCATTATTCTAGACAGAGAATACACAAAGTATTGTAGTTGTGGGTTGACACCGCCGTTGGGGTATTCTTTCTTGAGATATGGCGTCAGGGGATAAGCTAGGTCACCCAAAAGAAAATCAGGGAGCGGAACTTCATCTTCCAGCAGTTGTTTGGGACACGAGGGGATGGTTCCATTGTTCAGCTGCGCGCTAATGGCGGAGTTAGTGAAGATGCGGGCATCATGCGCGCTGCCTAGCCATTTCACAGTCACATCCATAAAGCAATATTTGTAGTCACACACTGCCTATATCTCACATCCACGGGAGAAAGGGACCAAAGTTTTCGGTCAATAGACTCACAGCTGACCCAGACATTTGAAAGTTATCTTGCCTCCTGAGAAATGTTGTATCTGAGATAGCTGCAATCGCCCGTTGCCTTCTCTTGAGGTATTGATTTGTAATTTCCAAAAGCGCCTGATCATGTAGAAGAAGGAAAAACACGGGCATGTCTGCATGATCTGCCTCCATCTTTGTTATGAAGCTGACTATGATGCAGTCTTTCTGGCGTCACTTCCTGTGTGGGCGGGGTCTTTCTGGCATTACTTCCTCTCTGAACTTACTTTGTAAACGACCAATGCGTCCATACAAAGCTAATTGCCGAAAATTCAAGAACTACACGGCTGACTTACCCGGGTAAAAATTTGCCCGAGGAGGGGGACCTTAAACGCTGGTTTAGTGTGGCTGAAACGGGGCTTAGGCTAAATAATTATTTGTTTAAGGGGTGAACCAACTTAGTGTAGACATGACCTAAATTGGCCGTAAAGTGTGAATGTTGTCTGTCTAGCTGTGTTGGCCCTGCTTTGAGGTGACGACTTGTCCAGGGTGTACTCGCCTTCTCCCTGAGTGCAGGTGGGATAGGCTCCAGCACACTCAAAAGGGACAAGCAGTAGAAAATGGAAGGATGGATTTAGCTACAAAAGGCAACATTTTCAAGCGTTTAGTGTTCCTACTGTACTGTTAATAACGTATTATGTCGTAAAGAAACAAATACACTGATCTAACTGTACATCATATTCTGATTTTACCTCACCTTAGCTGTCACCTCTCGTCCATTAGAACAAGAGTCTGGACGAATATGCTCTATCTAAAAAGAGCATTGCTTACCTGCGTGCGTTCCTATAAAGTCCGTTGAGTTATCAAGTGAAAAAACACCCCCACCCCCAAAGCCTCCCTGTGTCACAGTGTGAGGTACTTTCTGTGTAGGTGTTTGACCTAATCTCCTCATGGGGGGTTTCTGTTTTCTTTGTACTTTCTAAAGCTTACAGTTTTTTTTTAAAGTTTTTTCCCCTGTATTCGTTCTTTCACAGTGCAATCATGACCATCTGAGCCTATAGTCTGGGGCCTTTCTGAAAGGAGACAATGAGATTGGCACCAAATGCTGTGTAAACAAATGCTAATTTGTCATCCTCTTAATCTCTACTGTCTACACTTGCAAATCAATCCGACACCACTAGTGTTGTCCCGATACCAAATTTTTGGTACCGGTACCAAAATGGTTTTGATACTTTTCGATAGTTTTCTAAATAAAGGGGCCCCAAAGAATTGCATTATTTAAAATAGTGAACATACAAGACAACTTTTTCTTTTAGTAGTAAGTAAGCAAACAAAGGCTCCTAATTTAGTCTGCTGAAATATGCAGTAAAATATTGTGTCATTTTCCATTTTATTATTTTGTCAAAATTATTAAGGACAAGTGATTAAAAAAAAAGGAATTATTAATCTACTTGTTCATTTACTGTTAATATCTGCTTACTTTCTCTCTTAACATGTTCTATGTACACTTCTGTTAAAATGTACATTAGTTTAGGATGATTCCACAAATTTGGGTATGAATCCGATACTAAGTAGTAACAGGATCATACATTGGTCCTATTCAAACTCCTCATGTGTCCAGGGTCATATTTCCTGAGTTTAAAAACATAATATAATTTGAAAAAAAATACGAAAGAGGATGTTGTGATGCCAAAAAATATTGACGTTATCATAGTAGTATCGACTAGATACACTCCTGTAGTTGGTATCATTACAAGTCAAAGTGTAGATCCACCAAAGCCATTTGTTTACATTTTGACGCCGGTGAGCTACGGTGTGTAGTGAAGCATGTTTAGCTATTACTCGTCCTGCAGGGATGATATTTGTAAGAAACTTACTTTATTTGTTGCTATGGAGGTGAGGATTAGTGATTTAGAAGTAGCTAAAACATTGCCGACTGCGGCTGAATTTTACCTAGCCATGTCTTAAAGCACCTCTTCTGTTTGCCGTTTCAGTGTAATAACTTCACCTTTAATGTTAGTTTTCAAGCCAAAATCCATCCGTTCTCTCTTTTCTGTCTACACACATTGGGCCCCATTCAGCAATAAGTTCCTAACCTTTCCTCTTATCTTCCTTCTTAAGTGATTTCCTAAGAGGAGTCCATTCAAATTCATGACGTGTTCTTCCATTCTTTTTCTACCGCTTATTCCCTTTTTGGGGTCGCGGGGGGGCGCTGGCGCCTATCTCAGCTACAATCGGGCTGAGGGCGGGGTACACCCTGGACAAGTCGCCACCTCATAGCAGGGCCAACACAGATAGACAGACAACATTCACACTCACATTCACACACTAGGGCCAATTTAGTGTTGCCAATCAACCTATCCCCAGGTGCATGTCTTTGGAAGTGTGAGGAAGCCGGAGTGCCCGGAGGGAACCCACGCATTCACGGGGAGAACATGCAAACTCCACACAGAAAGATCCCAAGCCTGGATTTGAACCCAGGACTGCAGGACCTTCGTATTGTGAGGCAGACGCACTAACCCCTCTGCCACCGTGAAGCCCTGACGTGTTCTTAAACCGCCCAATTGTTCCCACCTGCTGTTCTTAAGTTGCTGAATGCCAAATGGTTAGCGCGTGCGTGTCTGTCATAATTAGCAATTAAACACGCCCTTATTTCCCCAATATGCATAGGTAAACGCCCTTAACTCCGTAATTTACATAGGTAAACACCCTTAATTCCCCATATAAGGGCATAATTCCGGCGGAATAGCCAAACATCAAATACATAGAGAAAACACAGATTCCAGAGGAGAAATTTGTATCTCCGTGGGGGATATACAAATTGTCAAAACATAAGTTTAAGAAAGGGGGGACTGCAGCGATCAAATGAATATTTGTCACTTCGGGCAAATAGGTCGACATGGTCGTGAAGTATGTGCTCCTTCCCCGGGGCACGATCCGTGCCGTCTTGCTGTAGCAGTATATTGCAGTAGCAGCAAAAGCATTGCCATTGTGTGTGTGTGTGTGTGTGTGTGTGTGTGTGTGTGTGTGTGTGTGTGTGTGTGTGTGTGTGTGTGTGTGTGTGTGTGTGTGTGTGTGTGTGCGTGTGTGCGCACGCACACACTATTTTGAAATATCCATTGTTCATTTTGCTATGTATCCATCTATCTATCTATCTATCTATCTATCTATCTATCTATCTATCTATCTATCTATCTATCTATCTATCTATCTATCTATCTATCTATCTATCTCTATATATTTATAGATATCTCTATCTATCTGTATCTATTTATCTATGCATCAAACTCTATCTTATCTGTCTATCTATCTATCTATCTATCTATCTATCTATGATATTAATTTAACAATGGACAATAGAAGGGAACTTGTCATACTTAAGAACCAATAGGACACCCTAAAAGTGCTCCGGAGCACTTGTAGATTTTGTTCTTACCTACGAACAAATCCCAGCTAAGAAAACATTGGTGAATACAAAAATCTCCTTAAAAACTTCATAAGTGGGCCTAAGAACAAAATCTGTTCTTAAGAACAGCTTCTGAATGGGGCCCATTCTCTCTTTGTAAGTACGCCGTGATTGTGCTCTACCGGCTTTCCTTGTCGCGCGGGGGTGTGGAGGAACGGTACTTTTCAGAGGCGGTATAGTACCGAATATGGTATCGCGGTACTATACCATACAAACCCTAGACACCACATTTAATATGCAACATATCCATCTTTGTGATTTTCACTGTACAGTAAAAGGAGTGCCCCAACTTAAGAGTGTTCTGAGATAAAAGCTGTTTCTCGACGAATTGTTATGCTTTAAATTGCAAGCAAAAGCCTGAGTTACAAGCATTCTGTCCATTATTTATGGGGCGGTATAGCTCGGTTGGTAGAGTGGCCGTGCCAGCAACTGGAGGGTTGCAGGTTCGATTCCCGCTTCCGCCGTCTTAGTCACTGCCGTTGTGTCCTTGGGCAAGACACTTTACCCATGTGCTAACAGTGCCACCCACACTGGTTTAAATGCAACTTAGAAAGTGGGTTTCACTATGTAAAGCGCTTTGAGTCACTAGAGAAAAGCGCTATATAAATATAATTCACTTCACTTATTTGGTGTAGCAAATGTCACAGTGAAGCCCGTAAAATCCACCTAAATCTGGTCTTACTGACTGGCATTAGCTTACAGCTGGAGATGGACAAGACTTTGTTTTCCAACCGTGGAAAGAAAGAAAGTGGGTGTGAAGGACATTGCTGGAAAGCAGTGGATTATACTCATTGAGTTAAAAAAAGAAATCATCAAAAGCATATCACTGCTGGTCTGCATCATGCTGAATGAAAAATGACTCTCCATGGTGGATAATGTACATGATTAGTACACTACTTCATAAAACTACTGTAGTTGTTAGTAGTGCATTCTATTTTATTGTTTTATACAATACTGCTGATCTAAAAGTTTTTCTTTTTCAAAAGCCTGTTACATGTTAAAATGTTGCTGTTTTGTCAGGGGAGGGACAAGCACCAACTAAATTTATTCCAATTAATTTCAATGTGTTAAGAGCTCCATTACAGAACCAATCAAGATCGTACGTTTAGGTATTAAATTACTTTACTTAGTGCTTTTTTGAACCCTGCCTATAATTTGTTCCCTAACAGTTTGATTTATTTAAGGTTGCACGTCCACAGCTATCCAATTAGCCATTTATGAACATGAATGAGAGTAAATACACTAATGTATATTTAAATGATATTGTTACATATGTGTACCTTTCACTGACAATTCTGTACAGAACACTGAACCTATCCAAAGCAGAGTTTTATGTGTGTAATAACATGGTATGCAGAAACATGTTCAGTTTGCCCTGTCAGGGAAACTAACCACCTAAGGTAAAAAGACTGCACCCCAAACCAGCAAAGCAGCCTAACCTGCCACCAAACTTTTTGGAAGGGCATAAAGAAATGGGTCTTGTATGAGTCGCAAAACATTTTCCAGATGCTTGATATTAGAAAGCGCGGTGGTTTGCCTCACTTATAGGTGGTTCTGGAAACTATGCAAGCAATAAAATACAAATCAGGTTTATTTCAGACTATACAGTCATCATCATCGGCGGTCACTCGAACAAGTATGACAATCCTCCTGGTAGGGGTGTATCCCTTTATGGAGGATGCCTGTGCGTGACTTTGTTTAATGTGGGGAGACTGGTGCACAGACAGTGACCACACGACCCTTGACCGAATCGGGTCAGGGTCCAGTGGCATAGAGTCCAATGACGACTGGGGACCCTTTTCTGAGGCAGCCTTCTTCCGCCATCGCAGCCGTTGTGCAGTTCTTAAATCTACCATCTTCCGCCTGCTCCGCCGTATCCCTGGCTAGGGTGTAGTCAGGTACTAGGTCTTTTCCAAGGGCCACCTGGGGTAACAGAAGTAAAGGAGTTAACCTCCTAGTGCCCTAAGACCCCATAGAGGAGCCTCCACTGTCGGATGCACTTTAACATAATGCCCAGGACACTACACAGTAAATTGTCCGTAACTGTGAAATTTTGTAATTGAGACTTTAGAGTGAACCAAGCCTCTTGCCCTGTCAGCTGAGATGGGCTCCAGCTTACCTGTGAACCCCAAACTTAAATATGTGGTGGAGAATACGAAACCCAAAACCAGTGAAGTCAGCACGTTGTGTAAATTGTAAATAAAAACAGAATACAATAATTTGCTGATCCTTTTTTCAAATAGACTGCAAAGACCAAATATTTAACATTCGAACTGGAAAACATGGTTATTTTTTGCAAATATTAGCTCATTTGGAATTTGATGCCTGCAACATGTTTAAAAAAAACCTGGCACAACTGGCAAAAAAGACTGACAAAGTTGAGGAATGTTCATCAAACACTTATTTGGAACATCCAACAAGTGAACAGGCTAATTGGGAACAGGTGGGTGCCATGATTGGGTATAAAAGCAGCTTCTATGAAATGCTCAGTCATTCACAAACATGGATGGCCCGAGGTTCACCACTTTGTGAACAAATGTGTGAGCAAATTCTCGAACAGTTTAAGAACAACATTTCTCAACGAGCTATTGCAAGGGATTTTGGGATTTCACCATCTAAGGTCTGTAATATCATCAAAAGGTTCAGAGAATCTGGAGAACTCACTGCACGTAACCAATGATAATACAGACCTTTGAGCCCTCTGGCGGTACTGCATCAGAAAGTGACATCAGTGTGTAAAGGATATCACCACATGGGCTCAGGAACACTTCAGAAAGCCACTGTAAGTTACTACTGTTGGTCGCTACATCTGCAAGTGCAAGATAAAACTCTACTATGCAAAGCGAAAGCGTGGACAAGTTGATAAACCTATTTGGGTGTTACCATTTAGTGGTCAATTGTACAGAATATGTACTGTACTGTGCAATCTACTAATAAAAGTTTCAATCAATCAAAGCCATTTATCAACACCAAGAAACGCCGCCGGCTTCGTTGGGCCAGAGCTCATCTAAGATGGACTGATGCCAAGTATAAAAGTGTTCTGTGGTATGACAAGTCCAAATTTCAAATTGTTTTTGGAGACTGCGCACGTCGTGTCCTCCGGAACAAAGAGGAAAAGAACCATCCGGATTGTTTTAGGCGCAAAGTTCAAAAGCCAACATCTGTGATGGTATTGGGGTGCATTAGTGCCCAAAGCATGATAACTTACACATCTGTGAAGGCACCATTAATGCTGATAGGCACATACAGGTTTTAGAGCAACATATGTTCCCATCCAAGCATCTTTATCATGGCCGCTCCTGCTTATTTCAGCAAGACAATGCCAAGCCACGTGTTACAACAGCGTGGCTTCATAGTAAAAGAGTGCGGGTACTAGACTGGCCTGCCTGTAGTCCAGACCTGTCTCCCATCGAAAATTTGTGGCGCCTTATGAAGCGTAAAATACCAGATCGGAGACGGACTGTTGAACAACTTAAGCTTACTCAAGAATGGGAAAGAATTCTACTTGAAAATCTTCAAAAATTGGTCTCCTACATTTCCAAAACATTCACTGAGTGTTGTTAAAAGGGAAGGCCATGTAACACAGTGGTAAAAATGCCCCTGTGCAAACTTTTTTGCAATGTGTTGCTGCCATTAAATTCTAAGTTGATAATTATTTGAAAAAGAAAAAATAAGTTTCTCAGTTTGAACATTAAATATATTGTATTTGCAGTCTATTTAATTGAATATAAGTCGAAAAGGATTTGCAAATAATTGTATTCTGTTTTTATTTACAAATTACACAACATGCCAACTTCACTGGTTTTGGGGGCCTTTAACCTCACAATTTGATTGGTGACAGAGGCTGCTATACCTCCTGAAAGATGAAATAGCAGCCTCTGTGATGCTCCTGCAGATGCAGATCAAGATGTGGTTACGATGCACTATAGATGTTGAGTGTATACTTTATGGTGACTGAGACCATAGACTTTAAACCTCAAAGATGACAAATAGGTCAAATAATTTAGTTTGAGTTCACACCAAACTGAGCAAGCATGCGTCCGCCAAATGGATCTCACAACATTGTTCAAAAAGTTCTTGCCATGAATGACATTATGGGTTATTATTTAGCATAAAACAACCTTGTTTACCCTAAAAAGTATTGTTTTGAAACTCTACAGCTAAGACAGAACATTGATCCCCACTATTAATTTAATAATCTTCTCTTGTGCATCGCTCAGCAGTTGATCCCAGGCAGTGACAGGGAATGGTTGACCAAGATGAAGAAGAGGACTGAGGTGTCAGCACTATACTACAGCGATGATTGCCCTACCTTGCCTTCTGCAGGCACTAATGTAATCCACACAAGGAGTAATTCACTTGTCTCGCTTCAGAACAAAGTCATGTCAGCCCTGTTTAATAGCAAGGAACACGTTAATAACATAGGAAATGTTGTGACGAGCTTGTGGGAAATTATGTGAAGCTATTCCATTGCAGATACATAGTCAGACTTTAATTTCAGATTCTTTAAAATAAGGCTGCAAAATCTTGTTTTGAACGATTTTGCGCATTTTAGAGCAGATTCACCTCACTTTTCCAAACCAAACCATGTTTTTACATTTCATATGCATTACGTTTGTATCAGGGGTCTCAAACTCAATTTACCTGGGGGCCACTGGATGCAGAAACTGGGTGAGGCTGGGCCGCAAGAAAATATTTATTTAAAAAATCTAGCAACCACTTTTTAATGAATTCACCTTCTTTGAATGGCTTTCCCGCCCTAGCAACACTTGCCAACTCTCGCGATCTTTCCAGGAAGCACCCGAATATCAATGCCCCTCCCGACAATCTCCCGGGGCATTCATTCTCACGGTTTTCACACGGACAACAATATCAAGGGCGTGACGTGATGGCACTGCCTTTCGCGTCCTCTGCAACCTGCCGTCTCGTCCGCTCCTCCACCATACAATCAGTGTGCCGGCCCAGTCACATATTGTATGAGGCTTCTGCAGACCCACGGAGGTGACTGCAAGACATACTTGATCAACAGCCATACAGGTCACACTGAGGGTGGCCGTATAAACAACTTTATCACTGTTACATGTATGTGCCACACTGTGAACCCACATCAAACAAGATTGACAAACACATTTTGGGAGAAAATCCGCACCGTAACACAACATAAACACAACAGACAAATACCTAGAATCCAATGCAGCCCTAACTCTTCCGGGCTACCGTGGGGGACGGGGTTGGAGGGCATGGGTGCATACTGTAGCCCGGAAGAGTTAGGGCTGCATGGGATTCTGGGTATTTGTTATGTTGTGTTTATGTTGTGTTAGGGTGCGGATGTTCTCCCAAAATGTGTTTGTCATTCTTGTTTGGTGTGGGTTCACAGTGTGGCACATATTTGTAACAGTGTTAAAGTTGTTTATACGGCCACCCTCAGTGTGACCTGTGTGGCTGTTGATCAACTATGTCTTGCAGTCGCTTAGTGCGTCTACAGAGGCCAAATACAACATGTGGCTAGGCTGGCACGCTGTTTGTACAGGTTGTAGAGGACGCTAAAGGCAGTGCCTCCACGGTGTCCCCTTAATATTGTTGTTTGGGTGAAATTTCGGAGAATGATTATCCCTGGAGGGGCACTAAAAATTGGGAGTCTCCCGGAAAAATCGAGGGTGTACAATTAATACATTTACTACTTTAATTAACCTATTTTCTATACCCAAATGTCCTTATTAGGGCTGTATCCTTCCATGTCAGGATTCACCCTGGAGTGATCACCAGTTAACCACACAAACAATTGATGTGACAATTTAATGGTCTTTCAAGCTCACACAATCATGACAAGAAGGTTAATAGTTCAATGACTTGAAAAATATCATTTGTCAGTTTGTCAAAATAATGATCTCCACTCTCTTATGTGTGGTGGTATGGAACTTAACTCCTGCTACTATTTGGCCCGCGGCCTATTGACAATTTTTTACCTTGGTCTCCCCTTCATTAGAGTGTCCACTGACCTAGCATGCATATATTGGGAATATGGGAGGAAACCAAAGTATCATGTAAAAACTCACGCGAGTAGGTAAACAACTCTGCATGTTCTACAAAACCAGATTGTCTGACTCTTTCGCACTACCCTGTATATTTTTAATAGCTCTGTGAACATCAGCCAGTTTCGCCAAATTGACCTTCTCAATGTTAAAGGAAAAATCTTCTTCAGTGTAGTGGTTCGCAGGCGGCCACCTACCTGGAAAATAACTAATACATTGATAGTTTGGTGCAAAATGCAGGGATACCAGGCTTCTCGAGGTGCCCGGAGCACACGAACATGATATGGAGTCAAATTCAAGCTGCCAAAAAGGGTGGAAGAGATCGCCATGTTTTGTTCCTGGACCTAACAAATGCCTTTGGGTCAGTTCCTCATGATCTCCTCTGGGTGGCATTCCATTATTTCAGTGTACCGATGCCATAACTGGCCTCGTCAAAGCCTATTTCTGGGACCTACAGCATTGCCTGTAAATCTCCCACAGCATGGCAGCGACTTCAAATAGGAATAAGGGCAGGGTGTACCATCTCACCTCTTGCGCTCACAATGGTTATGGAGGTTATCATCCAAGCCTCTAGGTGGGTGATAGAAGGTCAGAAGATTAAATCAGTTCTTCGTCTCCTGGCCATCAGAGCCTACATGGATGATATGACCATCCTTGCCACAACTAAGGTGCGTGCGGGGCGGATGCTGAACAAGCTGCAAGAAAACATCCAGAGGGCCCGGATGAAAATAAAGCCAAGCAAGTCCAGAAGCCTCTCGGTTGTGAGAGGTAAGCTGATGGAACATCAATTCTGTGTGGGTGAGGAGGCTATACCAACAGTGTCTGAAAAGCCTGTCAAAGGTCTTGGATGTTACTATCATGACACCCTCAAAGACACAGAGCAGGTGGACTAGCTCAAGCAGGATACCATAACTGGCCTTGAAAACATCGATTAAACCATGCTTTCTGGCCGGTTGAAGCTGTGGTGCCTCCAATTTGGGTTGCTACCCAGGCTAAAGTGGCCTCTTACCATCTATGACGTACCAAACACAAAGGCAAAAAAGTTGGAGAGGGTGGTTAGCTTATTTGCCAGGAAGTGGCTGGGTCTTCCCAAATGCTTCAGTAACATCAGACTGTATGGAAAAGGTGTTCTGGAGCTTACTGTTTTCAGCCTAGTAGAGGAGTTTAAGTGTGCAAAGGTAGTGTTGTGACCCATGCGTTTCCCAAACAGCTCCTACCCTGTTGAATGGAAAGAAATGGACTGCAGCGGCAACTACTCAGGGGAGAGAAGGCCTGGGCCTTGGTGAGAGCAGACCGTTGTGGCATACGTCTGCTCCAGCTTAGCAACGCCGGCTGGTTGTGGAGGAGGTACGTCGCCACAAGCAGGAAGCAATATGTGCAAAGGCTTTCTCAAAAGCCAAGCAAGGACAGTGGAGGTGCTGGGAAGGAGTTACCATGAATTGATTAACGTGGACCCCGACTTAAACAAGTTGAAAAACCTTTTCGGGTGTTACCATTTAGTGGTCAATTGTACGGAATATGTACTGTACTGTGCAATCTACTAATAAAAGTATCAATCAATCAAAAAACAGAGGAGAAAGGTAAAAAACAGTTCTCATCAGCTTCATCTTACGGACCACTTATGATGTCCTTCCCTCCCCCACTTACCTCAAACAGTGGTACATAGAAGACCCCACATGCTCCCTGTGTCCATTTCTAGCTAACGTCAAACACATTCTTGTTGGCTGCAAGAAAGGTCTGTCACAATGGCGCGTCACCTGGCGGAAAAAACAGGTCCCAAAGTGACCAGTCCAGCTAACCTACATGCCTCCCTGTGCCTCAGGACTCAGCGTGTGTGCATTCACAGTCTCACGGACAGTCAAAAATTACAGAACTCTTTTTAAAAAATTCTAACTTTTTTCACTGCGGGTAAAATAAATATGAGGGAGCCACAACAAGGAGCCAGAAGGGGTGCATGGAGGTTGCAGACCCTGTTTTCGAACACAATTTGCTTTATTCCATATAGAAATATTTTTTGCCGCCATATGTTGCATATTTTATAGGAGTTTTTCAATTATTTTTTATCATCTATCATAACGCACAAAAATGGGATTTATTTTACTCTTTCAATTCCAACTCCGTGAATTTGTATTTGTGTTTTTCTTTCTCTCCTGCTGTTGCCGAAAAGCATTATTTTCGTGTTACTGTGATTCAAGCATAGCAAAAGCAGTCTTAAATGTAATGAAGAGTGAAGTAAATGCAGGTACACATTGAAACCACTGTACTTCTTAAATAAAGGTTGACGTTTTGCTTAATTTTACTCTAATTTTGTCAGCAAATATATGAAATACTTGGAAACGTTTTGTATAACTAATCTTTTTTGTAACACAATTAGTGAATATATTTTTGTAGTTCAATGTATCCATCCAATTACTACCTATTGTTATTTGAGTTACATCCCTATATTTCTATACACCAGTGATTCTCAAATTGTGGTACTGGGGCTCCATCTAGCAGTACACCAAATAATCACTTTATTCATATTCAAACAACTGTGTTTTATGTTACAGTGGCCAAAAATATAAAAATAGTGCTTAAAAATGAATTTGCTTTGTTTTTCATGAATACTTAAGCCTACTATTCTACGGTATTTTATTGTTGGTCATTATGGTGGTACTTGGAGGGCCAAGTGTTTTCTTGGTGAAAAACATTTGGGAACTTTTCCACACAATAACTCTGATATGGTAACACTAGCAATAAAGAATGTGTAGTGATTTTTGGTCTAGAACAGGGGAGTGCAACCTTTACTATAAGAAAATATATTTTGCCACCTCTTCCACTAAATAAATATAGTATAGAGCTGCAAAACATAACAACTTTTAAAAGTTTTTATGTTTTTTTATTTTATTTTACAGGAAAAGCAATCTTTGCATGTAGAATTAAACTATTTTTCATATACTCCGTACTATTTTGGCAAGTATTCATGGTTATTTTATCCAAGGGCTTGCACAGTGAAGAAGCTGAACTCAACACGCAGGCTTACAGTGTCCTTTACATGCCTTCCTTGCGTCTCAGGACTCGGCATTGGTGCATTCACAGCCTCACGGACAGTAGGAGATTATAGAATAAAAAAAAAAAAAAGCTAATGTGGAGAGACGGAGCTGACGATCCGACAGCGGGCTGAGAGGAGCAGCGGTCCTGACCAATATGGAGGCCAGGAGGCGGGGAATGCAGCAGAGAGGAGAGGCGTGACGCACTCGGAGGGACGCTGCAGCAGCAATCAGGGTCAGGTGCATACACAACACACCTGTGCTCAATACCTGCATCTTGTGCTGCAGCATAAAAAGGGCGAGGGAGGAACAATCGTGGCACTAGTAGGAGAAGGAACCACCTGACAAGACCGACCACGAGCACGACGAACGAGACCCGGAAGACGATGAGCCCCCGCAACAGACGCACCCAGCGGCCACCGAAAGGTGCGCCGCCACGACCAGCAGGAAGAGCCTGCGCACTGAAAAGTGGCGCGACAGACAGGCAAGAAGACATCATGGGGATTGAAATAATAAACATGGGTCAAACCTGCTATGATGCGTCATGTGTCCATCGTCACTGCAACCCACACACGGATGGCAGGAAGTCCGTCACAGCTAACTTTTCTCTTTCCGGGCAAATTAAATATGAGGGAGTCACAACAAGGAGCCAGGGGAGGTGCATGGAGGTTGCAGACCCTGGTTTCAAACATTATTTTCTTTAGTTTTTAATAGACTGTATTTACATTATTCACATGTAAATAAGGCTGTATAATGGACTGTATTTATATTAATCATATGTGAATAATGCTGTACAATAGACTGTCCATCCATCCATTTTCTACCGTTTATTCCCTTTGGGGTCGTGGGGGGCGCTGGTGCCTATCTCAGCTACAATCAGGGGGAAGGCGGGGTACACCCTGGACAAGTCGCAGGGCCAACACAGATAAACAGACAACATTCAAGGTTATGGTTTTCTCTCATTCAAGGGTGCTACTGGAAAATATTCCAAATATACTATATTTGTTACTATAATAGTAACATCAAATAGAAACCCTATAGAGCAGGTCTTAAATTGCAAGTACTTGGGTTTTACTCTTGATCAGGAACTTTCATTTAAAGCCCATATTAAAGGCCTACTGAAACCCACCACGCAGTCTGATAGTTTATATAACAATGATGAAATATTAACATTGCAACACATGCCAATAAGGCCGGTTTAGTTTACTAAATTACAATTTGAAATTTCCTGGGAGTTTCGTGTTCGAAACGTCGTGTAATGATGACGTGGACGCAAGACGTCACGGGTTTTTAGGAAGTATGAGCGCTGCGCACACACACAGCTAAAAGTCGTCTGCTTTAATGGCATAATTATACAGTAGTTTGGACATCTGTGTTGCTGAATCTTTTGCAATTTGTTAAATTAATATTGGAGAAGTCAAAGTAGAAATATGGAGTTGGTAAGCTTTAGCCTTTAGCCACACAAACATATGGTGATTCCTTGTTTAAAATTCCTGGAGGTGACTCTCCTATGGATCAGAGCGTGGTCAAGCCAACATGGATCCTATCCAAATGTCAACCAGCAGGTTGACAGAAAATTGTGGTTAAAAAGTCAGTCCTTACCGGAGAAAAGCTGAGCTTGTGCCGTCCATAGCTGCCGTCGACTCCCCTGAGACACTGCCCGTCAAGAAACCCGTGGAGACACCCTTCCGACTATCAGGTAATATTAAACTCACTAAAACACTAACAACACAATAGAAAGATAAGGGATTTCACAGAATTAACCTAATAAATGTGTCTAATAACATCGGAATCTGTCCCAATGCAATCGTGTTTTTTTTTTCTTCTAGTCCGCCGCTGTCAATATCCTTAAACATGAATCTTTCATCGTCGCTCAAATTAATGGGGAAATTGTCGTTTTCTCGGTTCGAATAGCACTTTTTGTTGGAGGCTCCCATTAAAAACAATGTGAATATGTGAGGAGCCATCACACGGGTGACGTCATCGTCTGCGACTTCCGGTAGAGGCAGGGCATTTCTCTTAGCACCGAAAGTTGCGAACTTTATTGTGGATGTTCTCTACTAAATCCTTTCATCAAAAATATGGCAATATCGCGATATGATCAAGTATGACACAAAGAATGGACCTGCTATCCCCGTTTAAATAAGAAAAATCTCATTTCAGTAGGCCTTTAACAACTTGGTCTCTAAGCTTAGTGTAAAGCTTGGTTTCCTTTTTAGAAATAAAAACTGCTTCTCTCTTAAAGTCAGAAAAAGATTGGTGACAGAGTCTATCTTGCCCGTAATTGATTATGGAGACGTGCTTTATTTTAGTGCTTCATCTAAATGCCTCCAGTCCTTGGACACTGTTTTTCACTCAGCACTAAGATTTGTTACTGGCTGTCGTAGTCTCACCCACCACTCTCAACTGTATATGAAGTCAGACTTATCTTCATTGAGTGCATGCAGATACACACATTGGCTGACCATCATTTAAGTTTAATACCTCCATACTTCTGTACTTTGTTACAAAGAAAAAACAGCTCTTATGCGTTACGCTCTAACAATTTGTATGTTTTAACTGTTCCCCATGTATGGTCTGAATTTGGCAAAAGAGCTTTTGGCATTGCTGCCCCTATGGCATGGAATGCATTGCAGATGAAACTGAAACTCACTTAACTACTTCCTTTCTGTCCTGAGGGACAGTGGAGCAAGAGACTTTTGCACAGCGCCTGTGTATTTAAAAGGTGTAAATCTTTATTGTTTTACAGTTCTATTTTATTTATTTTGAAAAATGTATGTCTTGTATTACTTTTTTGAAACTGCTCTGTGACATGTGCCGTTGACCTCTTGGCCAGGTCACCCTTGTGAAAGAGATTTTGATCTCAATGGGTTTCTTATCTGGTTAAATAACGGTTCTATATCTATGTCTATTCACACTCACATTCACACACTAGGGCCAATTTTGTGTTGCCAATCAACCTATCCCCAGGTGCATGTCTTTGGTGGTGGGAGGAAGCCGGAGTACCCGGAGGGAACCCACTATTATTCACATGTGAATAAGGCTCTATAATAGACTATTTATATTATTCACATGTGAATACGGCTGTATGATAGACTGTATTTATATTATTCACATGTGAACAATGCTGTATAATAGACTATTTATATTATTCACATGTGAATGATGTTGTATAATAGACTCTGTTTATATTATTCACATGTGAATAAGGCTGTATAATAGACTATGTATAGTATTTACATGTGAATAGGGATGTATAATTGACTGTATTTATATTATTTACATGTAAAAAATA
Source organism: Nerophis ophidion (assembly GCF_033978795.1). Taxonomy (NCBI): domain Eukaryota; kingdom Metazoa; phylum Chordata; class Actinopteri; order Syngnathiformes; family Syngnathidae; genus Nerophis; species Nerophis ophidion. The sequence continues at coordinate 23,673,917 of NC_084622.1, forward strand.
CCTTCACTTGTAAAAAATACCTACATGTTTATTGTTTATTTTGAGCGAACTGTGGTGCTGAATTTCCTCCAGGGATCAATAAAGTACTTTCTATTCTATTCTATTCCATTTAGAAATATTTTTTTGCCGCCATGCGATTTTGTGGCGACTTGTCCAGGGTGTACCCGCCTCCCGCCCGAATGCAGCTGAGATATGCTCCTGCACCCCCTTGCAACCCCGAAAAGGACAAGCGGTAGTAAATGGATGGATGTTGCATATTTTATGAGTTTTTCAGTTATTTGTATCATCTATTATTAAACACAAAATGTGATTTATTTTACTATTTTAATTTTAACTCCGTCAATTTGCATTTGTGTTTTTCTTTCTCTTTTGTTGTTTCCGAATAGCATTATTTTAGTGTTACTGCGATTAAATGCAGGTACAATTTGAAACCACCGCACTTCTTAAATAAAGGGTTGACGTTTTGCTTAATTTTACTCTAATTTAGTCAGCAAAAATATGAAATACTTGGAAACGTTTTGTGGAAGCAGGACATGTATCGTCACGTCCAGGCGGCTTTAATTTTGAATACAATCCGCTTCGTGGGTTCCTGTACAGTCCGTGTGACGTCAGCGCGTCGTCAATTTGTGACGCCGTCTCTCTTTGTTGGCTTAACAGCGGCGACGTTTTGTTGTTATTTTCGCAGCTGCCGGAAAAACAAGCTGGGATCACTTCGCTCCTCGTCTTATTCCGCCATCAGCCGCTTTTTCACACTGTGCGTTAACCACCATAGGTGAGTTTGTCACAAGTTGATAACCACCCTAGGAATGGACTCAGACGAGGGTTATAACTATGAATACGACGACGAAGAGGAGGAATGTAGCGAGGACAGCGGCGAAGAGGAGCCCGAGGACGACACCCTGGAGCTCGGCGAGGTGGAGCTGGTCGATCCGGTGGTGGCCGGCGGGGAACGAGATGAGTGCGGCGATACCGTCGGAGGCGGCCAAGGCCCCGGCGACGAAGAGGAGGAGGACTACAGCTTCGAGGTTTTGACTGCTGAGCAGATCCTCCAACATATGGTGGAGTGTATCAAGGAGGTCAACGAGATCATCCAGGTATGTATTTAACATTCCTTTGACGTCACGTTCAGGAAACACCGAAGTCCAGGCTCCGGTGAACCCTAAACAGGCCATGGATGTTAGCTTAGCCCTTAGCTTACTAGGTGTAGTTTACTTGCTGGAAGTTGACAGGTTCACTAACGAATAGCCAAGAACGCGGACTTCAAGTTATTGACGATTGCTTCATTCAGTTCACTCTTTTATGTTGTAAATGTCAACATATATGCACATAACCACTTCCTTTCTGATGTCGGTCCAGGAAGTAGTCTAATCCCTATTGAGAAGTTGCCAAGCTAATGCTAGCTCACAGTTAGCCACCTTGCTAAATAGCTAACTCCCAACTAGTTTATCAATTGAATAAAAATAACGATTCACGAAAAACTAAATACACTACATTACTGTCTGCCAAGCCTACAACCTTGCTGTGAATAACGCATAGTTAGTTAATTACAACGCCGACAGTCTCATTTTACCACTTGACGAAAAGCTTGGTCATCGAATTAGTCGAGCACTATATGCTAGGCCATTTACTTTGATAAGCTTTTATAATATTCCCCTGTTTAGTTCAGTCCAGTTTCAGTTTATTTCTTTTAAATGTAATGCACACACAATCCCAGTTGTTTCATTACAGCACGTCCGAAATGGAGTAGGAAAAAGCAGAGTTTATTTAATCCTACCCCTTTTCATACCATAGAAATGTTTTCCAATTGTCTTGTTCTCTGCAACAGAACAATGAACAAATAAGTACAATAATATACCATAGTAAGTGGGCTTCACGGTGTGAGAGGGGTTAGTGCGTCTGCCTCACAATACGAAGGGCCTGAGTAGTCTGGGGTTCAATCCCGGGCTCGGGATCTTTCTGTGTGGAGTTTGCATGTTCTCCCACTTCCAAAGACATACACCTGGAGATCGGTTGATTGGCAACACTAAATTGTCCCTAGTGTGTGAGTGTGAATGTTGTCTGTCTATCTGTGTTGGCCCTGCGATGAGGGGGCAATGAGAGGGCGACTTGTCTAGGGTATACTCCGCCTTCCGCCCGATTGTAGCTGAGATAGGCACCAGCGAACGCATAGGGAATAAGTCGTAGAAAATGGATGTAAGCATACACATTAAATATATACATAATCTTTGTCTCAATAAAAAAAGGGCTCAAGATGTTCATCATAATTCTTGTTCTATACTTTGTGAACTTTTAGTTAGAACTGTCTCTTAAACTACATCATATTGGTCCTTTGTTTTTTTTTTGTTTAACCGTTCCATAATATAATTCCACATCAGAATCAGACATACTTTACTGATATATTCAAGGTTTTAAGTGTTGTACGAGCATACAAAATGTTTACAATTAGATTTTCCTCTAAGGTTATATTTCTCCTCTTTTGTTGAGAAGAATTGTTGTACATTCTTGGGTAGCAGGTTATAATTTGCTTTGTACATCATTTTAGCTGTTTGCAAATGCACCAAATCGTTGAATTTAAATAATTGTGATTTAATAAATAAAGGGTTTGTAGGATCTCTATACTCAGGGGCTGACAGATGTTTTCATTTTTTAACAGTTACAAGATTTTCAGGATAAAACAGGTCCTCGACATGGTGTGGGACTCCATCATATTTTTGCTATATTAAAGGAATAATGAATAAAACACTTATTGCTGTGCAACACTTTACATAACATGAATTTCACTGTCATGTAGTAACTAGGCCCCTGTCTCAATACGTAATTATTAAAACTCAGCAATTAGTTTGATATTTAAACCTTTGTTATATTTTGGTTTGAAATGGACATCTTCTTAGGATGTCTTTATTTTTGTTTTTGTTCTACACTAAAACATACTCTACAGCAGTGTTTTTCAACCTTTATGGAGCCGAGGCACATTTTTTCCATTGAAAAAATCCTTAGGCACACCACCAACAGAAAACATTAAAAAATTAAACTCAGCAGCCAATATTCACAGTAAAAAGTTGTTCTTGCAATTGTTGGATATAAATTCAAACCATAACCAACCACGCATCACTTTCGCTCTTGTCTTAAAGTAGGTGTACTGTCACGACCTGTCACATCACACCGTGACTTAATTTTAGTTTTTTGGTGTTTTCCTGTGTGTAGTGTTTTATTTCTTGTCCTGCGCTCCTATTTTGTTGTTGATTGTCATGTACGGATGTACTTTGTGGACGCTGTCTTCTCCACACGCTGTAAGTCTTTGCTTTCGTCCAGCATTCTGTTTTGGTTACATTGCAGCCAGTTCAGTTTTAGTTTAGTTTTCCATAGCCATCCCTAAGCTTCAATGCCTTTTTGTTTATTTTTGGTTTAAGCATTATATCTTTTTACTGCACATTGTGGTCACGACAAACCATGTTCCCTATATTTTTAAACAGATTAGCTACCTGCTTCCACTTACTGATATGGAAAAATATTACACGGTTACTCTGTCGATCTCTTGACAGCACAGACACTCAACAACGGCACAATTGCGGATTAAGATTACTGGTTTGCAAAAAATACTTTTAACCCAATTATGTGAAATTACGTAATCTCCAACAGCACACCAGACAATATCTCACGGTACATGAGTGTGCCGCGGCACAGTGGTTGAAAAACACTGCTCTATAGTAACTAAATTACATATAAGTACTGTGAAATCAGTGGTATGGGCATGAGTTGTTCAGTACTTGTCATTCATCTTGTGTCCGTGTGACTTTTTAAGGATGGATTTATTATATGATGCAATAAGTGTAATTCATTATTTTTTTGACAAATTTCAACTAGAATTGTAGAGACATGGACACAAGAATAGAGAAAAAACGGAAATACTACTACTATGCTTGTGTTGTTTTTGGCTGTACGGACAGTTTAAATCGCAAAAAGGATAAACATTTCTTCAGAGTCCCTCAAGAGGTGGTACTCTGCTACACTCTTCTACCATTCAACAATGGCAAGATGTTATGAAAATAGACAACAAAAGTGCCATGCACTCCAGTACAAGGGAGCAGAGCTTAAGAATGCACAAGTTTGCAGTTAAAGGTTTGTTTGATAAACTTTTAAGGTCTAGTGTTTCCCAGTCAAGTATTATCTTAATATTATTTTTATTTTTTGAGACACGTTTTTGCTACTAGTATTCGGTAAATATCAACTCTGCAAGTCTAAATAAAATAAATCCAATTTGAGCAAAACCTGAAAGAGTTATGCTTTTATTAAAGGCAATGATCATAAATGAAGCTTTTAGCACATACACAATATTGAGATGCATAGTTATATTTTGATAAAGATGCAGAAAAACAAGCATAGTCATAGACAGCGTGTGCAAGGGCAGGCAACAAACATGACAGGAGACACAAAGTTAAATCATGAAATGTAACCTTACCCAAGCAAGGATAATTATTTATCCAATAAGAGTCTTGATAGCAATGTCTTTGACACAGTCACACACAAATAAGTTGTAGACCTCCAGGGTTTTTCAAGTTTTCATCTGTTTTGTTGTGTAGGATGCACACCATGCATAGTTCTATATGTTTGGGAACTTCACAGTCGAATAATCCTTTATCCCTCGACATATCTGTTTGTTTTTGATAAGGTATAGGGATCTATTCCATTGCATAGTTGGATTTTTTGCTTATATCTGCTTTTTTGCAAGAATATATAAACACCCTGTGTACTCAGTGTGTACAACAGCCACCCTAGCTTGGTTCACCACCACTGGTTTTCACTTCCGGAAAGAAATCACTTGTCGGGATTCAAGCAATACATCAGCGCTGAAAGCTGCATTATTGTTATTATATGCCACAGTCTCCCCTTTGCAGTAGTCCACTACCCTGAGTGTTCTTTTAAATCAAATGTGTCTTATTGTAGAGAACTACATTTAGAAGACAGTCTTTGTTGTTAATAGTGCGACTGATAAGTTCAAGCAGCAGTTTATCATTATTTTTGAGGATTTGTCTACTCCAGTTCAGGGTTTTTGGACAATTTACTTGTGGCAAAACTTTGGGAAAGGAAAGGCCCTTTTCTGTTTCTGTGTGACTGCCCTAGTGCACAAAAGCAAGCTCCATAAAGGCATGCTTGAATGGGTTTGGTGTGGAATAAGTTTATAGCTAACCCTGACCTCAACCCTATCAAACATCTTTGGGATAAACTAAGAGTGTGAGCAAAGAACTCTCTCAGGTCCAGTGACCTCACAAATCCTCGTCAGTTTGTCTGAAGTTCACACACACACACAGAACAGTATTGTTAAAATTTACTGTGTTTTGGTTCCTCCCCGCTTTGTAATATTTTCATTTTTTGGTTCAGGTGGGTGTGTAGATGGTGTGGATGTATGTGTTTGCAGGTTGAACATAATTTAGGATTCCATGAAACCCATATTTATATGTGATGTTGGAAAGTTATTTTCCACTATTATTACTATTACCATGGTGCTCTTTTTAGGATTACCTTTAACTTTGATTTATAAGTGTCTTAAATTTACATCCATTTCCTCATTGCATGCATACATCTGTCATGAAAACCCGATAGTAAACACAACAAAAAAGTCCCATTTCAGTCTGGTATAAGACCTCTTAGCTATCGTTCACACTAAACGCACAGTGGCTTACTAAAGTGATTTACTAATCATGTAATATGGAGCATTTATTACTTAAGAGAAAAATTTCCGTTCATGATGTTTTCACATCTTTATACAGACAACTAGATGTTAAAGACATATTTGTAGAATCAGACCAAACAAACCGTTGCTGCGTTCTCTAATACATGGTATCAGTAACTTTTGATTTAATGAATTTTTTAATAAATATTTATTTGATCTGATATTGCCACCTTTCTTTTAACACATACAGCAGCGATTTGCAGCAATCTAGCATTAGAGCAATGATTTAATTTCACATTTGTTTTCTGCTGTGAATTGCTTGGTAGCTGAGTGATTAATGAGTATTTAGCTTACATGTGTTAGCTTGTTAGCCCTGCAAAATATGAGGCATAGCACACCGCCTTTACGTAAGCAAAAATAAACACCAGAAAGCATAATGATAATACATGACAGTATGAAATACATTAGTGTAGTGCACAAAGCGTTCTATTTCATATCTGATACAAAGTGTTCAGTTACACAGATGGACTACATTGTCAGAGATCTCAGTGATAATTTTTTTTGCTTGCTTCTAGTTTGCTTCGAGTACCTTTCTCTGATTGTAATCCATTTGTTAAAGTGTTTCGGGATCTTTGACAATGTGACTGAATGCTTTCCCTTTCCCATCTCTGTATTTGTTCTAACATCCCAGCAAAGGCTGCACAATTTTGATAAAAAACCGAATTTGTGATATTTTTCCCCCTCCCAAAATAACGATTGCGATTCAAAATTTTTTTTACAAAAAAAAGGTAAAATAATAATTGAAGGAAGACAATTTACGTTTAGACTGTCAATCAACATAGTCTTGTCTCAAGGTACCACACGCTAGAACAATATGTAATCATTTTCTTTCGAAAACGTGGCTTAATGCAGACGGACTCAGAGCTTGGCAAGCCGCGGCTCCGCAGCCGCATGCGTCTCTTTGATCACTCTGATGTGGCTCAGCTGCTAAATTGCCGACCCGAACGATTATCTCGGGAGGTTTCCGGATTTTAGTGCCTCTCACAGAATTCACCCGGGGATAACATTCTCCAATTTTCACCTGGACTTCAATACTGAGGGTGTGCAGTGATGGCAATGCCTTTAACCTCCTCTACAACATGTCGTCGCGCCCGCTTTTACATCTTGCGATCCGTGTCGACTGGTCACATTTTATATTCAGCCTTTGTTAACACACGAATGTGACTGCAACGCATAGTTACTCAACAGCCATACAGGTTACACTGAGGGTTGTAAAATAAACAACTTTAACACAGTTACTAATATGCGCCACACTGTGAAGCCCCACCAAACAAGAATGACAAACTCATTTTAGGAGAAAATCGGCACTGTAACACAACATAAACACAAAATAACAAATACCCAGAATCCCATGCATCCCTACTCTTCCAGGCTACATTATACACCCTCGCTTGCACCAATTCCCCCGCCCCCCAAGCCCGCCCACCTCAAACGACGCACGGAGGGGTGGGTGGAGCCCGAAAGAGTAGGGATGCATGGGATTCTGGGTATTTGTTCTTTTGTGTTTATGTTGTGTTACAGTGCCATCGTTCTCCCAAAATGTGTTTGTTACTCTTGTTTAGTGTGGGTTCACAGTGTGGCGCATATTAGTAAGAGTGTTAAAGTTGTTTAAACGGGCACCCTCAGTGTGACCTGTACGGCTGTTAAACAAGTATGCCTTGCAATCGTTGGCGTGTGTCTGCAGAAGCCTCATACGACATGTGACTGCGCTGACAAGCTGATTGAACGTGTTGTAGAGGGCGCCAAAGGCAGCACCTTCATAGGATGCCCTTACTATTGTTAATCAAGGGAAATTCTGTAAACATTCGCTAGAATAGTTGATCTGACATTTGGTAGTCTCTCAGAATATTCGGGAGAGTTGGCAAGTGTGATGCTGTCAAGCAGCATTCATTTAAAACTCGCGGGCCCCACTATCATTAAATTTTCATATTAAGGTGCGGTCCGCGTGTCTGAGACCCCTGGTTTATACATAGCACAAAGTAAAAAAAACTCTGTATGCACTGTTATTTCATTTTAAATTTTAAAAGAGTTTTGTGGCTCCCATTGTTTTCTTTATTTTGTGCGGGGGCGATCACCAAGAAGAACGAGGAGTTGGAATATAATTACAACACTTTATGTACATATTTATATAATATGTAACTACAAGCTCCATTCACAGACAGAGTCCCATTGCTTTTATGAGCGGGCGAGCGAGTCAAAAGCCGGGGAAAAAAAATATATATTTTTTTTTTTCTTATTTGTGGCGGCCGTAATTCTTTCGGGGCGGGCCGCCACAAATAAATGAATGTGGGAAACCCTGTTATTATATACACTATCAGAGACAGAAAATCTTCATTTAACATAATGCCCTTTTTTGCTGCTTCAACACACCTCAATCAACACTGTCCGTAACACACACACACACACACACACACACACACACACACACACACACACACACACACACACACACCACAAAATTAGCTAACGTTTCGCCAAAAGCTAACTAGCCTTCACTTAAAGCCAGGACTGCGAGTGAGCTGAGTTGCAGTTTGTTTCTAGAAGGTCAACGGGCTCATAGTGATGTTTAGAAAGTAGTTGACTTGGAAGTGTTTAGTATAACTTGGGAAGAGTCCGCTGCTCCCCTACCAACGCCTATTTGCTTGACGCTGAAGCGCTGACTAGATGCACTCTGAATACGCACTGCTGATTGGGGCTTGTTATTGCTACTGTTGTAACCAATCAGATGGTTGTGTGGGAGGGACACTGCAGGGTGCTGTGCAGGAGACAGAGGCAGAACGGAGCGGAGCAGCTTGTTAAGACTTTAGCAAAGGCGGCTACTTCATATGTTCGTGTGGAACTCTTTCGGTACTCCTACGCACAGTACCGGAACCCCCGTACCGAAACGGTTCAATACAAATACACGTACCGTTACACCCTTACTCATTACCATATTTCTCATTACGATATCATTTTTTACCATTCTACTGTAATTGGTAGGTAAATTACTTTATAGTAAATAAACAAACAAAAAATGGTCGGATGTTGCCTTTTTGTTTGTTGTCAACACGTGATCATGGTATTCTCACACGCCATCTAATTTGAAGCTCTGACATTTGGCTTTAAAATATTATTGTTTCCTCCTAATTTTTAATGTGCGGCGAGTAAGGGGGATTGTCTCTTAAGTGCTTCATGCACTTTAGTCTCCTCACCGAGACAGATCGTGGATGACTGAAAAGAGGGCTCACTGCATTCAGTATTTCTGCTGTTAAAAACGCGCTCAGTTGCTGGGAGCGATGTATTGAATGTCTCGCCTTTCTCCCTATTTGAAGTGATAAACGATCTCATTGTCGAACATGGCTGTCACTCAAATGCCCGTGACGGTGGAGGAAAAAGAAAAAAACACATATTTTGCGTTCATGTAATGGCACTAATTAAAATGCTGATGTTAATTCAATGTTGATTAATCATGCAGCTCCAATCCCAACGCACAAAGTCTGTCTTTACTCACTCATGATTTTTCCTGCCAATATGGTATTTTTATTTTGCGTGGTACATGCTTGGCTGCGAGTTCTGTTAGGGGAAATGTTAATGACATTCTAAATGAACAAAATAATGCTAACTAAATATGACAATACCTCAAAGACAGGGATCTTCAATAGTCCATTTTATTTTCGTTTGTTTACGAATTTAGGATGATTAAGTCTCCCGGCCTACCGCCCGAATACAGCTGTGATAGGCTCCTGCGACCCCAAAAGGGACAAGCGATAGAAAATGGATGGATGGGATGGACTTTACAATGACAATGGGTCAACATACCACAGTAATGAGAAATAAAAAAGTATTGTGTTTGAGAGGCTTACCTGCATTACTATTATTTTTATTTAAAACTTCAGAGATTACATCATAATCTGATAATTCTAACTGCCTTTGTGATCAGTTCTCTTGTATTTACTTTAATGTGAAACTGGACTATTGGCTCTGTAGTACCTAAACAATACAATGAACATATCACTTTTAGTGCACAATGTTGTTCCAATGGGGCACATTTGATTTGACGTCATCATTTGTTCACCTTTGTTGCAGAGGGTGTATGACCGATTCTTACACGTTCACAAAATATAGCAATGCAATTATTTTTTAGTTTTGTGGGATTTTTTTTCCGAGAGATGAACTACATTTTGTCCTTTTTTTTCTACTTACATATTACAATATATTTAAAACATGTCTACATTTATGTATGTTGCAAAAAATTATTATCTTTCTATGGGATTGTGTCAGAAAGATAGTGACATAACGGTGACATGCGTTAATTTGTTAACTGCTGTACAAAAGAGATGTGGCTATCTTTAGTGGAATGCATGATTGAATTGGAACAGTGCGTGCTGTACCTCTCATTTTGCATATCGTCACGCTGTTAAAATAATCGCATAAGTCATTTTTTGTCTTTTTTTTGGTTGGCCTAAATCTTCTCATGATGCCGGTCACCAATGGTAAAATCGCCCTCATCCTCAGTTGATAAAATCATTTGATTTTAGATAATGGCCTATTGGGAATAAATTACAAATGCATGTTCAAAAATTATTTCTGTCATCTTTCTTAGTTTATTTTGAACATTAACACATTTACAATGCAATACAGACAATTTAATATCACCTCACATCACGTCATGTCCGAAAAGGAGTAGGAAGAAGCAAAGCTGGTTTAATCCTACCCCTGTCCGACGTCAGAGCGCCCACAAATATATACATTCATTTACTGACCCTTTTTACAGCAAAAGAGTAAAATGACATCCGTGAATGAGTAATACAACAGTTCTGTAACATGTAATTTATTAATTCAGTCATTACCAACATACTGAGATGAAATTGCCAAAGTCATTTAATTTATATAATGTACACACATTATTATTACTGTGCCAATAGCCATCCTTTGTTACATCATTTTTAGGTGAAATGATCACGTTACACTTGGTGACGTTTTTTTTGTTCCCTGAAAAACTTGGATAAATTAGTTTGGTGATTATTATAACAGGGGGACAATATATTGAATAATAAAAACATGAGTTCTATACCTAACCCTGCATTTCTTGATTTCTTTAGAATCCTGCAACAATTACACGCATACTTCTTAGTCACTTCAACTGGGATAAGGAAAAACTCATGGAAAGGTAAGAAGATGTAGTACATTCTACTGTCTAAATTGTCTGTCTACTCCAAACTTACCATCCAGCAATGTGCGGTTCCTAATTTTTTTCCTCTTTTGTTGTCTTTACGCAGGTATTATGATGGCAACCTAGACAAGCTTTTCTCAGAGTGTCACGTCATTAACCCCAGCAAGAAACCCCGAATCCGTCCTCCGATCAACACTCGGTCATCTGCGCAGGACATGCCGTGTCAGATCTGCTATCTAAATTTTCCCAACTCTGTAAGTAGCTTTGTCACACCTAACATTAGTTAGGTGAAAAATGAAGATATTATCGGGATGAATATGTCTTTTGCTTGGTGTCGCAGAAGTACTGAGTACACTTCCTAACTATTGCATTGTAATGTTTTGATAGTAGGTGTCAGGGGTCTGTCATATCTATGCCTGCCATAAATAAATGTTTCGCACTCTTAAGTTGAAAATCCTAATTTTAATGTGAATGAATTATTCACGTTAATAATGATCAGAGCTGAGACTTTTACCTTTTTGTTTTCTTTGTAGCCCATCTGAAGACAACTATTGTTTATATTTCAACTGTAGGGGACAGCACATTAATGCATAACAAAGTAAAATGTTGGCTTTTTTAAAATTTGTCCTTTAATTTAAAAAACACAGCTCTATTCATGTTTTATGTGTTTTTATAGTATTTTACTGGCCTGGAGTGTGGACACAAGTTCTGCATGCAGTGTTGGGGTGATTACCTGACTACTAAGATCATAGAAGAAGGGATGGGACAGGTATAATTCTCATGTTTTCCTTCATAAATATACTCAGTATGGAGGTGTCACTAATAATGTGCATTTTGTCTTTCACTATCAGACTATTTCTTGTCCTGCTCATAGTTGTGACATTTTGGTTGATGACAACACAGTCATGTAAGTATGTTCTTATTGATCAGAAAATTGAGCAACTTTTAAGAAAAGACAGTTTTTTTTTTTACTTTTTGCAAAGACACATACCTGATATAGCATTCATGATGGCTCATAAGCTGACACTAATTGTATTAACCTACATAGCTTTGTGGTGTTGCCCACTAACAAAGTACATTCTTCTAAGTGATTTATCTGCAAAGCATAACATTTACAAAAGTTTATTCAAATGTATTTATATTATATCTCGGTTTTGACAGAAATGTTTGAATTTCACAGCAACTTTTGTCCTTCTGCAATTTATGTGTTGAGGTTATCAAAAGGAAACCTAAGAAAACTGTTGTCATCTCTTACAGGCGACTCATAACCGATTCAAAAGTGAAGTTGAAGTACCAGCATTTAATTACAAATAGTTTTGTAGAGGTAAGCTATGAACATGATATATTGTAAGTATAAGCTGATTTTGATAGCAGTGTGAAATGAACATTTTGTGTATCCTTTTCAGTGCAATCGACTGTTAAAGTGGTGCCCTGCGCCAGACTGCCATCATGTTGTCAAAGTCCAGTACCCAGATGCCAAACCTGTGAGATGCAAGTGTGGCCGTCAATTCTGGTATGAGGGGGGAGCTGTGTGGGCAAAAAAAGTAATTTATCTGTAAATGTATACAAGGTTCCAATTTTTTTTATGTCCTTTCTGCAGCTTCAATTGTGGCGAGAACTGGCACGATCCTGTCAAGTGCAAAGTATGAGCGAATATTTTTTTTTACAAAAATGAGCCTTATCCTTCCTACTACAAGAGGAGTAAAGTTCATTGTGGTCCCTGTTACTTATACTGGCCCTTTTTTTGCAGTGGCTGAGAAAGTGGATCAAGAAATGCGACGATGACAGTGAAACTTCAAACTGGATAGCTGCAAATACAAAGGTATAAAGCGCAAATGGTTCTTACAGTAAGAAATTAAACTATTTTTGCTGTCTATGACATTTTATGTGTTTGCACTTATTGACTTTGCCAGGCATGTGATTTTTCCGTCTTATTGTCGGAAATCCGTCTTTTTTATCCCTAAAAATATAAAAAAAATGTTTTCCGATTTTCTTTGTTTTTCCCGACCTATCATGTGTGTTAAAATCTTGATCCCTATCTTTGCCATACCTGCCCATAACTACAGTTTTGCCGTAATGAGTACGTTTTTTTATAATCTATTCCGGTTTACGGCTGCTGTGGTAAAAAACTACTGTTTTCCATTAAAATTATTAACTTAAAAATCAAAGCTACGAAGCGAAACAACTCCACGGGCAGGGGACAAAATACACGGGAAACATAGGGCGCAGAAGAAAAGGGGGAATATTCAAGCAAGTGATTTCCATATTAAAAAATATTTGTGGAAGATGGCAAAGGGATTCTCTTCCTTTGAGTTTTCTTTTAACGATGTAGACGACATCAAGGAAACCCACAATGTGTCTACTTGGCCACATTTGTACAAATGTATGCGTCTGGATAAAACAATGCCCAAAACATTAATTTTAGTTGTTTATCATCCTGGGTTCAAATCCAGGCTCGGGATATTTCTGTGTGGAGTTTGCATGTTCTCCCCGTGAATGTGTGGGTTCCCTCCGGGTACTCCGGCTTCCTCCCACTTCCAAAAACATGCACCTGGGGATAGGTTGATTGGCAACACTAAATTGGCCCTAGTGTTTGAATGTGAGTGTGAATGTTGTCTGTCTATCTGTGTTGGCCCTGCGATGAGGTGGCGACTTGTCCAGGGTGTACCCCGCCTTCCGCCCGATTGTAGCTGAGATAGGCGCCAGCGCCCTCCGCGACACCAAAAGGGAATAAGCGGTAGAAAATGGATGGATTATCATGTAAGCCCAAATCAAAACTGCTTCCGGCATGGAAGATGTGGAATACACATTTAAGAACACACATGATTGTGGCAAAAGTGATGATTTTTGCTACAGAATAGCCTGTGTAAATACTAAATTTCATTTTCATCTGTGTTTTGGAATAAGACAGCAGCTGACATTTGCTTCATTACTTATACTGTTTATATTTTGACATTAAATAGTTTAATCATTTTGAAACAAACAACATGACTGCAAGATATTTGTTATTTCATGCAATAAATCACAATGGCTATTCAGATAAGATAAGTTAGCTAATAGAATAAACATTGTTGAACACTTAGATTTTTGCATGATTTTTGCATTTGGAGCAGTTCGAAGTGGAGGGAGTTGAAGACACAGAAATGAAACAAATAGAAAGATTCAAGCTGCTCAAAAATTTGCCAGGAAAGCTCATGTCAGAGCCATCAAAGCAAAAATGCCAAAGTAATGTGGGAATGAACCAAAGTAATGTGTAAATGATGTAAATAACTACATGAACCATTTGTGGCTATGAAGTGAACACTAGGAAGGTTGTAAATACTGTATAGATAAGGCTAAGCCATGTGGTTGCTGTGGATGTGAACACGTAATTACTGTAGTGACAATAACATAGTAACTGAAACAGACACAGTGATTCATTTGGATGAATGGGGTATGTATTTATGTAAACACTGTTGATAATTTTTCCAATTCTTTAAACACTAAAACATCTTTAAAATGGTGCTTTTTTGGGCAAGTTTTGGCATGTTCAATTGCTGAAAAACTAGGAGCTCCCTTGTCCCTGTGGCTCCCACACCCGTGACTTATTTTCAGTCTTTTTCATTAAGGTAATTTTTAAAACCGATGTAGTTTATTTAGTACATGCAATTGCTATTTTTGCTCATTACTTTGTCGGCCTCTTTGTGTCCTGGTCGCTGTCAGATCTGACTGTGAGGTTGTAAGCAATCTAATAGGCTAAGAGCAGATCAACTCAGTGAAGTAGGTCAGGTGGAAGATAAGGTGGTTGTATTCCTATTTGTGTCAGCATAATCAGCAGAAGGAATCTGAGCAACACTCAAGTCAAAGGACAGGGTGGATGTGTGGAGCTATGTCACACGCAATATGTACTGTAATATAACCATAAATATAATTGGTTATCAGCACTATTAAAAGGGTGTCTTGGTGTTATTGGCGAGCACTGAAGTCAATATTTAAAAATGTAGATGCTAATCTGCAATATAAGTACAAAGAGTAAATTATTATTTTCTCTTCCGTTTGACAGGAGTGTCCAAAGTGCCATGTAACCATTGAAAAAGATGGTGGCTGCAATCACATGGTTTGTCGGAACCAGAACTGTAAAGCTGAGTTTTGCTGGGTCTGTCTGGGCCCGTGGGAACCCCATGGTTCTGCTTGGTAAGAAGTAGTCATTGTGTTCAATGTTATTTGATAAAAAAATAAAAAAATAAAAAAAAAATATATACATATATATATATAATGTGTATATGTATATATATATATATATAATGTGTATATGTATATGTGTATATATATGTGTATATGAATGAATATATATATATATATGTGTGTGTGTATATATATGTGTATATGAATGTATATATATATATATATATATATATATACACAAACACCGTTTCCATATGAGTTGGGAAATTGTGTTAGATGTAAATATAAACGGAATACAGTTATTTGAAAATAATTTTCAATCCATATTCAGTTGAATATGCTACAAAGACAACAAATTTAATGTTCTGATACTTTTTTCTTGTGCAAATAATCATTAACTTTAGAATTTGATGCCAGCAACACGTGACAAAAGTTGGTAAAGGTGGCAATTAATACTGATACAGTTGAAGAATGCTCATCAAACACTTATTAGGAACATCCCACAGGTGTGCAGGCTAATTGGAAACAGGTGGGTGCCATGATTGGGAATAAAAACAGCTTCCCAAAAAATTCTCAGTCTTTCTCAAGAAAGGATGGGGCGAGGTACACCCATTTGTCCACAACTGCAAGAGCAAATACAACCCCTGTTTTCATGAGTTTGGAAATTGTGTTAGATGTAAATACAAACGGAATACAATGATTTGCAAATAATTTTCAACCCATATTCAGTTGAATATGCTACAAACACAACTTATTTGATCTTCAAACTGATAAACATTTTTTTTGTGCCAATAATCATTAACTTTAGAATTTGATGGCAGCAACAAGTGACAAATAAGTTGGGAACGGTGGCAATAAATACTGATTAAGTTGAGGAATGCTCATCAAACATTTATTTGGAACATCCCACAGGTGTGTAGGCTAATTGGGAACAGGTGGGGGCCATGAATTAGTATAAAAGCAGCTTCCATGAAATGCTAAGTAATTCACAAACAAAGATGGGGCGAGGGTCACCAATTTGTAAGTAAATTGTCGAACAGTTTTAGAACAACATTTCTCAATGAGCTATTGCAAGGAATTAAGGGATTTTACTATCAATGGTCTGTAAAATTATCAAAAGGTTCAGAGAATCTGGAGAAATCACTGCACGTAAGCGATGATATTACGGACCTTTGACCCCTCAGGTGGTACTGCATCAAAAACCAACATCAGTGTGTAAAGGATATCACCACATGGGCTCAGGAACACTTCATAAAACCACTGTCAGTAACTACAGTTGGTCACTACATCTGTAAGTGCAAGTTAAAACTCTACTATGCAAAGCGAAAGCCATTTATCAAAAACACGCAGGAACCCCGCCGGCTTCGCTGGGCCGGAGATCATCTAAGATGGACTGATGCAAAGTGGAAAAGTGGTCTGACGAGTCCACATTTCAAATTATATTTGGAAACTGTGGACGTGGTGTCCTCCGGAACAAAGAGGAAAATAACCATCTGGGTTTTTATAGGCGCAAAGTTCAAAAGCCAGCATCTGTGATGGTATGAGGGTGTATTAGTGCCCAAAGCATTGGTAACTTACACATCTGTGAAGGCACCATTAATGCTGAATGGTCCATACAGGTTTTGGAGCAACATATGTTGTCATCAAAGCAATGTTATCATGGACGCCCCTGCTTATTTCAGCAAAACAATGCCAAACCACGAGTTACAACAGCGTGGCTTCGTAGTAAAAGAGTGCGGGTACTTTCCTGGCCCGCCTCCAGTCCAGACATGTCTCCCGTCGAAAATGTGTGGCGCATTATGAAGCTTAAAATATGACAGCGGAGACCCCGGACTGTTGAACGACTGAAGCTCTACATAAAACAAGAATGGGAAAGAATTCCACTTTCAAAGCTTCATCAGTTATTTTCTTCAGTTCCCAAATGTTTATTGAGTCTTGTTAAAAAAAAGGTGATGTAACACAGTTGTGAACATGCCCTTTCCCAACTACTTTGGCACATATTGCAGCCATGAAATTCTAAGTTAATTATTATTTGCAAAAAAAAATAAAGTTTGAGTTTGAACATCAAATATGTTGTCTTTGTAGTGCATTCAATTGAATATGGGTTGAAAATGGTTTGCAAATTATTGTATTCCGTTTGTATTTACATCTAACACAATTTCCCAACTCATATGGAAACGGTGGTTGTAGTCAAACAGTTTGAGAACAACGTTTTTCAAAGTGCAATTGCAAGAAATTTAGGGATTTCAACATCTACGGTCCATAATATCATGGAAAGGTTCCGAGAATCTGGAGAAATCACTCCACGTAAGCGGCATGGCCGGAAACCAACATTGAATGACCGTGGTCATTCAGAGACGGCACTGTATCAAAAACCGGCATCAATCTCTAAAGGATATCACCACATGGGCTCAGGAACACTTCAGAAAACCACTGTCACTAAATACAGTTGGTCGCTACATCTGTAAGTGCAAGTTAAAGCTCTATTATGCAAAGCAAAAGCCATTTATCAACAACATCTAGAAACGCCACCGGCTTCTCTGGGCCCAAGATCATCTAAGATGGACTGATGCAAAGTGGAAAAGTCTTCTGTGGTCTGACGAGTCCACATTTCAAATAGTTTTTGGAAATATTCGACATCGTGTCATCCGGACCAAAGGAGAACCGAACCATCCAGACTGTTATCGACACAAAGTCAAAAAGCCAGCATCTGTAATGGTATGGGGGTGCATTAGTGCCCAAGGCATGGGTAACTTACACATCTGTGAAGGCACCATTAATGCTGAAAGGTACATACAGGTTTTGGAACAACATATGATGCCATCTAAGCGCCGTCTTTTTCATGGACACCCCTTATTTCAGCAAGGCAATGCCAAGCCACCTTCAGCACGTTACAACAGCGTAGCTTCGGGAAAAAAAGAGTGCGGGTACTTTCCTGGCCCTCCTGCAGTCCAGACCTGTCTCCCATCCAAAATGTGTGGCGCATTATGAAGCGTAAAATAAGACAGCGGTAACCCCGGACTGTTGAATGACTGAACCTCTACATAAAACAAGAATGCAAAAGAATTCCACTTTCAAAGCTCCTCAGTTCCCAAACGTTTGAGTGTTGTTAAAAGAAAAGGTGATGTAGCACAGTGGTGAACGTGCCCTTTCCCAACTACTTTGGCACGTGTTGCAGCCATGAAATTCTAAGTTAATTATTATTTGCAAAAAAAAAAGAAAGTTTTATGAGTTTGAACATCAAATATCTTGTCTTTGTAGTGCATTCAATTGAATATGAGTTAAAAAGGATTTGCAAATCATTGTATTCCATTTATATTTAAATCTAACACAATTTCCCAATTTATATGGAAATAGGGTTTGTATATATGTATATTTATGTGTGTGTGTGTGTGTGTGTGTGTGTGTATATATATGTGCAAAATATTGGAAAACGGTGCTGCCTACACCTTTTTATAAAGGTGTAAGAAAACACTAATGTAGTCAAACATGGCGGAAATGTCTGTAATATAATTGAGATCGAATGTTATGAAAAAAATTAGTTATAATTTTCTTTTTTGCCCTATCGCCCAGTTTTACACTTTCATAAAATCCGAAAAAAAATGCCATCACCTCCACACCCTTAATGTTTTTTTGCTGTCATTTGTAGAAATTATGTTAAATTAATCCATTTAATTTGTTACTTAGATGTAATTTGCATTGTTTAACACAAGTAAAACTATAATCCTTATAAAATGTTTTTATTTTTCATTTTCATGGACTTAAGTTTGGAAATGATTGATTGGCTTTGCATTATTTCTTATGGGAAAATTGCTTTAGTTTTTGTACATAAGTTTTATAAAAGTTTTTGAAACCGATTAATTCATTCAAAGTTGAACTGTTTTATTAAAATTTAGAATAGTTTTTATCTTACAGAAGATAAAGTCTGACTGACATATTTTGAAAATGTTTGTAGGTACAATTGCAATCGCTACAATGAAGATGATGCCAAGGCAGCCAGAGATGCTCAAGAGGTAAAGCATAACTGAAGTCGTCTTGCTTATATTTATATTTTTGACCAAGTTGACTTAAAATGGTTTCATGCTTCTTGCAGCGCTCCAGGGCAGCCTTGCAGAGGTACCTATTCTACTGCAACCGCTACATGAACCACATGCAGAGCCTGCGCTTTGAGCACAAGCTATATGCTCAGGTCAAGCAGAAAATGGAGGAGATGCAGCAGCACAACATGTCCTGGATTGAGGTGCAGTTTCTAAAGAAGGCTGTGGACGTGCTTTGCCAGTGCCGCTCGACGCTCATGTTCACTTACGTCTTTGCCTTCTACCTCAAGAAGAACAACCAGTCAATTATTTTTGAGGTAAGATGGGAGTGATCAGGCTATCATCGAGCCAACGTTCTCTCAAATTCTGCTGTCATTTGTACGCACACACACACATACAGAAACACACACACCTCTTCTGTCCTACTCTTACCAGAAACAGATTTTTTTTAAGTGTGCACACCCTGAATCTAAAGCTCATTTTGCTGGAATTTCAAGGACAAACTCAGCACTGCATATTAGCATTAACAACAAAATAATGGCTTCACCACAATAACATTGAAAGTATTCTTCGGTGTATTTGAAGTGATTTGGCCAACATCTATTCTTGATGCAGGATTGTTGACAGTTCAAAAGTGCTTTTGCTAGAGCTGCAACAGATAACCGATTAAATCAATTAATTTGATTAGAATAAGGTTGAATTTCTTTTTGTTGCTTCGATTAATCGTTTATTGAACTAATAACTAATAAAAAAATGATGAAATCCGGACTGCATGGATTGCACAAAACTTAAAATACGCATAAATAATTCTCGCATATATATATATGCATGCAGGAATCATTTCTGCGTATTTTAAGTTTAAAATACGCATAAATAATTCCTGCATGTATATATATATAAATATATGTATATGTATATATATATATGTATATATATATATATATATATATATATATATATATATATATATACATGTATATATATATATATATATACATGTATATATATATATATATATACATGTATGTATATATATATATATATATATATATATACATGTATATATATATATATATACATGTATATATATATGTATATATGTGTGTGTATGTATATATATGTATGTATATATATATATATATATATACATGTGTGTATATATATATATATATATATATATACATGTATATATATGTATATATATACATATATATACATGTATATATATATATATATATATATATACATGTATATGTATATATATATATATATATATATATATATATATACATGTATATATATATATGTATATATGTATATATATATATATATATATACATGTATGTATATATGTATATATGTATATATATATATATATATATATACATGTATATATATATATGTATATATGTGTGTATATGTATATATGTATATGTGTATATATATGTATATGTATATATATATATATATATTAGATATGTGTATATATATATATATATATATATATATATATATATATATATATATATATGTAGGTGTGGGAAAAAATCACAAGACTACTTCATCTCTACAGAACTGTTTCATGAGGGGTTCCCTCAATCATCAGGAGATTTTAATGGAAGCATTCACATACAATGGTTTATATAGGGCACAGAGTGGGTGGGTACAGGCAGGCGTAGGGTGTGGTGATTGGCTCATGTGTTACCTAGGAGGTGTTTCCGTCTGTGGCGGCTTGTTGAAATGGTTTCACTGCGCTTGTTGAGGGATGATAGATCTGGATGATATATAATAAACAGTTTCTCTTTTAAGCATAGGTTGCATCTTTTATTACCACTGTTGTAAGGTGTGCTGGATGCGAGAATTTGCCATGTTATTGAGTATTCAACATTATTGTCTTTGAGGTTCCAAATGTGTTTGCTGAGTTCTGTAGAATTCCGCAAAGTCTGGTTTCTAAAGGAGGCGTTGTGATTATTCCATCTTGTTTTGAACGCTCCTTTGGTTAATCCTACGTACGTGTCGGATGTGTTAATGTCCTTGCGTGTTACCTTTGCTTGGTAAACGACTGATGTCTGTAAGCACCTTCCGTTGAGAGGGCAATCAGGTTTCTTGCGACAGTTACATTCATTATTTGTTTCAGAGCCGTTTAGTCTGGGGGTAGGCAGTCCTTTTGCAATTGCTTTGTTGTGGTTTGAAATGATTTGTTGCATGTTATTCATACAGCTGTAGCTCAATTTAATGTTGTTCTTGTTGAATATTTTTCTTAGGGTGTTGCCTTTGGGGAAGTGTTTGTCGATCAGAGTGAGGAACTTGTGGCCGATGTTGGTTGAGACGTCTTTGCTGAATGGCGGATTGTACCAGATGATGATGTTTCGTTTTCTGCTCTTTTTTGGTTGGTTTCCTGGAGAGGGTTCATAGGTGAGGGTGAAGTTGTATCCACTTTCATCAAGTGCTTTCTGGTACGGGGGGGTTGCTTGGTCGAATTCAGCTTTGCTAGATGACAGCATCGATAGCCTTTTATTAATTCCGGTAGGTATTCTTTTCGTGGTGGTGGGTGGGTGGTTGCTGTCATGGTGCACGTATTGGGATGTTGTGTTGGGTTTCGTGAATGGTTGGTAGCTGTTATTTCTCAGGTTGAAAGTGACGTCGAGGAAGTAGACGGTTTGCTTGTTGGCTTCAATCGTGATCCGTAGGCCGTTTTCTTTGAAGATTTGGCATATGCGCTTCTTGGTGTTCTCGCTGCTCCTTGGCGAGGCGCGGCACACTGCCAGTCCGTCATCACGGGAAATACCAAGGTTCAGGTTGAGGCTAGCAAGCTGGGAGAGGAGGAAACTCCCAACGAGTTCGCACGTTTCTGCTCCGTCAAAACTCCCCATAGTAACGTCAAATGTTGAATTGTTCTTTTTTTGCCATGGTGTACTGTTGTGGATGAGTATGGAGTTCTTTGCGTAGATGATGATGTTTCTTTCGTTGCCTGTGATTGAGTCGTAGTCCGAGGCGAAGTTTAGTGCTTGGGTCAGTAGGTCTTGCGTGATGGAAGGGTAAA